>NC_139597.1:12865015-12987515 GCF_946808225.1 Silurus aristotelis | reverse complement strand
GTCAAAAGTCACGGTAGAGTAAACCATCATGATGTGTATGAAAATGCTAAGCAAGTAAGATTTGAGTGTGAACAGGCCTGCACCCATTCATCAATTTACTCTAGGACCGCTCCCACTGATGGTAAAACTTATTTATTGAGAGTTTTTAAAAGTACATGGATGGTTGCCCTGAGCATGTAGAGTAGTATCAGCAAGTGTGCTTATTGAATATTAATGCAAAGCTGCAGTGAATTGCACACAAATGTATTAACAAGAGTGGCCCAATGAAACGAGCTTGCAGAGAAGCTTGAGTTTGAGAGCACTTCAGTTCAGTGAGCACTGAGACATCTTTTCTTCCAGGGTCTTCACTTTGCTTGCAGGTCAAGTTAGTTAATTTATTTGTCAAAATTTTTTAAATACAGGTGATTTTTTTTTTAATGAATATTCTGATAATTTGTGTTAAAATTAGGTTTTTGGTAAATGTGGTTTATTTCCATCTTTAATGTTATTGCGCTATTATGTGTAAGCACAAAAAATAATGGCTTGCAAGCGGATGGATGGATGGATGGATGGATGGATGGATGGATGGATGGATGGATGGATGGATGGATGGATAGATAGATAGATAGATAGATAGATAGATAGATAGATAGATAGATAGATAGATAGATAGATAGATAGATAGATAGATAGATAGATAGATAGATAGATAGATAGATAGATAGATAGATAGATATGTTTATTTACATGTACATTTATAGCCCCTTAAATGCTGTCTAGTAGGACACTGTCTCATGAGCCTCAAGGCAGCCTCCTTCTGTTTCGGACACACCTTTTGTCTGTTTAAGGCATATTACCAAACTATTACTGTGTGTGGACATATGCTGAGTCAGTCTGTCAGTCTGCTCTATAAATTTCTAAAGGAAAGGAGGCCCAGATCTGTCGGTCATATCATTCACATTCACATCACCGCAAACAGTGCCCCGTTTGGAAGACTGTGTGCATCTAATTCTGATTCTGATCACACACAATATTAAGTAAAATGGGAGAATATCCACTAAAATATCTACATTGACTATGAAGTAAAATCATCAAGGACATTTTGACAACTAGTGTCTGATTAAAGGTCGAACTGATATGCCTTATGTCTGTTTTGATAAAGCATGCAAGTATCCAGCAACTTCATCAAAGCCCAACAGTCACCGTGTGAAGAAATTACCCTTAACTAGTAATATTTCTTCAGGCAGACTTACTGTTTTTATCACTATATTTGATTTTTATCCAGCATTATTTTCAAAGGCAAAACAATCAGGCAATCCACTCTTCTGGAAATATCTATGATCTGTTTCTATGCAAGAATAAACCATTTCAAATCTCTTTCTTTTTTTTTAACAAGCCATAGTTTGTTGTATACAGCAGTGACTGCCTGTGCATTTCACACCTAGGCCTTCAGTCGTGTCCTGCCTGAATAAATCCACCTTTTAATGCCAGTTATTAAAAAACAGCTTCTAAGTCTACATGAATATATTGAGTTTATACAATCTAATCAGAGGACATGCAAATGTCAACGTTATTGTACATCTGCTAGATGCAACAGCTTCAAGCTAAATGTACTTTACACTACAGGTGCCTGCACTGTTACCTAAGTGATTAAATGATTCTGATGTGTTTAGGCCAGCAGAGAGGGCATTGCTGGCCCTGACAGCCAACCACTGGTATACAGTCTATATACACAGATTAGGCATAACATTATGAAAACCTGCCTAATATTGTGGTGTTCCAACTTTTGCTGCCAAAACAGCCCTGACCCATCGAGGTGTGGACTACACTGACCCTTAAAAGCGTGTTGTGGTATCTGGCACCAAGATGTTAGCAGCAGAGCCTTCAAGTCCTGTAAGTTGCGAGGTGGGGCCTTCCTGGATTGGATGTCTAGTACCTCCCACAGATGCATGATTGGATTGCGATTTGGGGAATTTGGAGATTTTGTTGTGCTCCTCAAACAATTGCTGAACCATTTTTGCTTTGTGGTAGTGCACATTATCCCGCCTATGAGGCCACAGCCATCAGGAAATACTGTTTTCATTAAATGGTGTACATGGTTTGCAACAATGCTTAGGTAGGTGGACCCAAGGTTTCCAAGCAGAACATTCCCAAAGCATCATGCTGCCTCTGCTGGTCATAATGTTATGCCTTACATAATGTTATGCCTCTCCTTTAAAATTGGTGTATGTTTAAGCCATATGTAGGTATGTGAATAATCCAGAATCCTATAAACTGGCTGAAGTGTGCTTGTCCCTACTAAATGATACTTAGCAAATTCTCAGCATAATTTTTATACAAACAAACAAAAATGCGGTTAAGAGCAAATTGTCTCTAGGTGCTAAGTGATCTCCTTGTAAATATTCTCTCTGACCTTGAAGTGTGTGTGTATATATATATATATATATATATATATATATATATATATATATATATATATATATATATATATATATATATATATATAATATATGCACTGCAATTGTCTGGTTCCAAATTTGTAGTCCTGGAATAGTCATATTATTAGTCATGAATTGTCATACTGTTTAGTCTTTAATTTATTAGCCTTAGATTTATTTGTGTTTCACATTATGAGGAGCTGTAACCTTTGGATATGATAGGGCCCATGCTTGCTCCTTTCGGTACTCCTTTTGGTGCTTGTTCTCTCTCTCTTACTCTTTCTTACTCTTCCCCTCTTAAAGAAAAAAACAAATATTTTGTAAAACTACTACTAAGAGTTCATCTACCTGCTACCCTCAATTTGTTTTAGTTTCACCCAGTTACCTCTGTTAATATTCAACGGTAGCAGTTTGGGAGGCCTTTTGCTCACCGTCAATTTCAATGTTTTTCAATTATCACTTTTAACAAAAGACACTGTCATAAATCCCTAATGAGAAAGCAGATTGTGACAACTCCCGAAGAACCCAAAGTATTAGGAAAATGCGAGAATGTCAGTGACTCTCGGGACACGATGCAGATGACACAATGCCAAATTATTCTGTCAGTGAACTCAGGTGCAGGGCTAGGTGAGTGAGGACCCAAATGCAGGATGTCACAGGGGTATAAAGAAAACAGGCTTTATTATAAAGCAAACTGAGCAAAGAGGCAAGGCAAAAACAAAGTCTAAAAACAGTCCAGGGTCAAAACACAGGCAAACAGGGCGATGCAGGAAAGACAAAAGCGAAAGTGCACGCCGTGTGTCCGGAAGATCCTGACAGAGAAAGGAACAGACTAATCAAGATGAACCGTCCTACTTTCCTTGACATTAAATCTGTACTGCTTTATTTCTGTAACTCTGCTTCACTTTCCCTTTCATAAACATTCTTTCTTTCTGCTCTGTAGTTGTGTGGTAGATGAAATGGATTTTTCTGGGATGGAGCTGGACGAGGCTTTAAGAAAGTTCCAGGCTCACATCCGTGTTCAGGGAGAAGCACAGAAAGTGGAGCGGCTCATCGAAGCGTTCAGGTGAGACCACACGCATACATGTCTGCACATACACACACATACAAACACTGCCCTGTCATAGACAATTCCCTCATCACCTCCATACCCAAAACTCAGATAGCAGAGCCCTAGGAAACAGGTGACTCACCTGATACAGACAGAAAAAGAAATAAAAATAATAATAATAATTATATATATATATATAGCTTTATTATAACTTTAATGTATTTTTTGATGCAATAATTCCCATGTAAGGATTGCTTTATACACTGCATAGCTTTCCCATCATCATTCACTTTTGTACAAAGCCTTAGGGTGTCCATGATATTCACCTAAGAAAGTAGGAAACAGCCTGTTTCAGAAAAATGCTGAGAGATCATTTATCACCCCCTCTTGGTTCTCTCAGTATTCTAATCAAGCAAGTCTGTAGAATATAGAATGATTTTCACCTCTACTGTTGTAATTAAAGGTGATCTTTTTAACACGAAAAAAAAGGAACAAGATCTAATACATTATAGTGCTATAGGTGTCAAAGCTTCAGACATTTGCATTAGCATTATTATATCATCTCTCTTTGTGTTTTAGACAAGGATATCCTTTACTGAAATAAAATGGGCCTGTCTACAGAACAAGAACCTTATTATAAAGCTAACTTAGCCAGCTTGTTGTATTGCAATTGGAGATTTTCAAATGGAAAAATATTCCTCTCAAGCCCATTACCTATTTGATTAGCAAGAATGAATAATTCTTTATGAATGTCAATGCATTAAACAAGGTTTTCAGAGTACAATTTTCAGTTTTGTTGTCATAGCAAATGAAACACACTTCAAATAAAATAATTTGCTCTTAAAATTGCACAATGTGAAATGCTTACCAGAAACAGCTTTAGTGGCATTACAGCTAATAACCAATTACTGCTAATGCCTTTCTGGCAGTGTAAATTCTTTCTTTCTTTCTTTTTATTAAAAATAATAAAGTATGACCTCTGTCATAAAGGATATCTGAAAGCCTTCAAAAAAGGAAAGCATTTGATTACAGTGCCTTCTAAAACTTTGGAAAAACTTAGTCTTATATTGTTTTTGAGAGACACAAACATGTTCATTAGCATGAATAACAGCTTAACACACTCTTAGCATCCACACAGTTCCTTCCTCCAAACATTCAGCTGAAATATTTTGCCATACATCTTATAAAACTTGCCCGAGGTGTACTTTAATAGTTGAATATTACTTTTTGAGCTTGCGATTCAGTTCATCCCAGAGCAGTTCAAAAGGATTTAAGTGCGGTAACTGGGCAGGCCATTCCACTGTAGATAACACATGCATGATTTTGAAGTATGGAATGGTAGCCATGTTGGTTCAGTATTCTTTTCTTCAACTTTCCCTGCTCCAAAACAGCCACAAATACCATTTAGCTTTCACCTCCATGTTTGAATGTGGGTGTGAGGCAGTCTGCTAACATCTTCTCTCCTGTTCTCTGTCTTACATAAGTTCTTCTGTTACAAACAAAAGTGTCAAATTTGGACACAACTTTCTTCCAGTCATTCCCTGTCTAACTCTTGTGTTTTAGCATTTTAGTAGGTTAGTTGCATTAAGACAAAAGGTACACGGCTGTTTTAAAAACATAATAGACAAGGTGTTTCCATACTTTTAACATGCACTGTACTGTATGTTAAAACTCATGGAATCGCTGCAAATATGTAGCTACAGGTCAAGTCAAGTCAAGTCAAGTTTATTTGTATAGCGCTTTTCACAACAGACATTGTCTCAAAGCAGCTTTACAGAAAACAACAGTGAAGGTGAATGGTGTGCGTTTGTCCCTGATGAGCAAGCCGTGGCGACAGTGGCAAGGAAAAACTCCCTTAGATGATATGAGGAAGAAACCTTGAGAGGAACCAGACTCAAAGGGGAACCCATCCTCATATGGGTGACATCAAAAGTTTGGTCATAAATCTTTCAACAATACAGAACAATTTGTGATCATCATAGATCCAGCATCAGCTTCTCCATGCCAGGGCCTTTAAACACTCGGCATTTACTTCTCCATGATCATCCATAGGTCCATAATCTTCACGAGGTGGGACGTGACTGGAGCTGGCCAAACCTCAGGATGCCTCGGGATGGGGAGAGAAAGAGAAGCAGTGGAGAGGAATTAGCGTAGCTGCTGTTCATGATATTAACAGCACAAGTTGATAATGTGCATGTGATCATATATTCTGGAGCACAAGGTTGTGATGTGATGTGTGTGATGTGTGTTATGTGTAGGCTTTGCTAAAAAGATATGTTTTTAATCTACACTTAAACTGGGAGAGTGTATCTGAGCCCCGAACACTGTCAGGAAGACTATTCCAGAGTTTAGGAGCTAAATGTGAAAATGCTCTACCGCCTTTAGTGGACTTTGCTATTCTAGGAACTACTAGAAGCCCAGAGTTTTGAGATCTCAGGGAGCGTGACGGATTGTAGCGTGTTAAGAGACTGGATAGATACATGGGAGCCAAACCATTTAGTGCTTTATAAGTGAGTAGCAGTAGTTTGTAGTCTATTCGAAACTTAATAGGAAGCCAATGTAGGGACGATAAGATTGGGGTTATATGATCGTATTTTCTTGACCTAGTAAGAACTCTTGCTGCGGCATTCTGAACTAACTGAAGCTTGTTTATTAATGATGCAGGACATCCACCTAGTAATGCATTACAGTAGTCTATTCTAGAGGTCATAAACGCATGGACGAGCTTCTCTGCATCAGATATAGATAACATATTTCTTAGCTTAGAAATATTTCTAAGGTGAAAGAAGGCTGTTTTTGTAACTTGATTGATGTGATTTTTGAAAGATAAGTTGCTGTCTTAAATAACTCCCAGGTCTTTTACCGTTGAACTAGTAGTTACAGAACAACCGTCTAAATGCAGGCTGAGATGCTGGAGCTTCTGTGTACTATTTTTTGGGCCGATGAGCAAAATCTCCGTTTTATCAGAATTTAATAGCAGAAAGTTATGGGTCATCCAATCTCTTATTTCTTCAACAAACTCAGTTATGCGAGCTAATTGAGCTGTATCGCCTGGTTTGGATGAAATATATAGCTGGGTATCATCAGCATAACAATGGAAGCTAATTCCATGCCTTCTAATAATATTTCCTAATGGAAGCATGTATATTGTAAAAAGCAGGGGTCCCAGAACTGACCCTTGTGGCACGCCATAATTTACTAGCATTATCCTGGATAGCTCTCCATTTAAATTTACAGGTAAGTTGTAGTAATGCATGAAATAAATATATATATATATATATATATATATATATATATATATATATATATATATATATATATATATATATATATATATATATGCTAATAAATAAATAAATAAATAAAAGCCTTTATACAGTAACTCAAGCATGCTTAAAAAATGTCTTTATGCAGCCCATTTTTTTTTTTATCATATCTGTTACTGCATCTATTATAGCATTTGAAATAGATTTTATTGAGATCATTTTGTACAATAAAACAAAAAATCACACAATGCAAAACAGTCACAACTCATGCAATGAAAGCCACACCCGGTAAAATCCAGATGCATTTCCAAATATGGACATATAATTATAACTTACACCTTTACAATTAACACTTTTTAATTAGTAATTTAAATCGACTGAAAATATATATTGTTGGTGGTTAAGTGAATGTTGTACTTGAAGCAATGTCAAGGTTTGTGTGTATCACCAATTTATTTAATTACCAAAAGAACTCAATATAAAAAATAAAGAAAGAATACCCTTATTTTCTCATTGTTGCACAGATTTTGTGCTTTCAGCTATTAAATAGTTCTAGATTGTTTCATTCTGGAAACCTCAGTGGCATCTGTGAGGCCTTTGTGCATTTTAGCATGTTTGGTGCTGGTTTATAAATAACTACGATTACATAACATAACCCAGTCTGTCTCTGCCTTCCTCCCCCACTGCTACCTTTGCTATTTTGCCAAATCCTCTAAAAAAAAAAAAAAACATGAGGCGGGATACAGCATGGCAGAGAGAGATGAATAAATGTATCTGAAGAGAAAAACTGCAACGCTCAAAGCAGCTGGTGTCTTAATGAAAGAGGGAATAAATGAGTTAGTGGGACTGCCAGCTCTTCATATTTCTCATTACCATGAAACCAAAGAGCTAAGGAACCCTTTTTTGTGATGAATGAACTATACAACTTAGATCATCAATATCATAGCCAATATCATAAAGTCTTTGTCTTACACCTTGCAGCTGACATTGATACACACAATGTAAGTGTGTATATGTTCTCGTATACTTACGTCCCTGCAGAGATGTAGGCGCCTATCATCTAGTTCAGTATACACAGGCCTTAAGGGGAAACTTCTACCTGGAAGTGCTGATTTATTACCATGAAATTAGAGTTTTCACTTGAGCACACAGCCTTCAGCACTTCAGAAATAGCAAATAAAAAAAAATAAAAAAAAAGAACTTTCTTAAGACTCAGAAAGCTTTACAAAGTTTAGAGCAATATTTATGGAATTTTGCAGTCAGTGAAGTTTTGCGTATTTGAGCAAAGAAGATTAAATGCACATTAAATAAATATATACACTCACCGGCCACTTTATTAGGTACACCTTACTAGTACCGGGTTGGACCCCCTTTTGCCTTCAGAACTGCCTTAATCCTTCGTGGCATAGATTCAACAAGGTACTGGAAACATTGCTCAGAGATTTTGGTCCATATTGACATGATAGCATCACGCAGTTGCTGCAGATTTGTCGGCTGCACATCCATGATGCGAATCTCCTGTTCCACCACATCCCAAAGGTGCTCTATTGGATTGAGATCAGGTGACTGTGGAGGCCATTTGAGTACAGTGAACTCATTGTCATGTTCAAGAAACCAGTCTGAGATGATTTGCGCTTTATGACATGGCACGTTATCCTGCTGGAAGTATCCATCAGAAGATGGGTACACTGTGGTCATAAAGGAATGGACATGGTCAGCAACAATACTCAGGTAGGCTGTGGCGTTGACACGATGCTCAATTGGTACTAATGGGCCCAAAGTGTGCCAAGAAAATATCCCCCACACCATTACACCACCACCACCAGCCTGAACCATAGATACAAGGCAGGATGGATCCATGCTTTCATGTTGTTGACGCCAAATTCTGACCCTACCATCCGAATGTCGCAGCAGAAATCGAGACTCATCAGACCAGGCAACGTTTATCCAATCTTCTATTGTCCAATTTTGGTGAGCCTGTGCAAATTGTAGCCTCAGTTTCCTGTTCTTAGCTGTCAGAAGTGGCACTCGGTGTGGTCTTCTGCTGCTGTAGCCCATCCACCTCAAGGTTCGACGTGTTGTGCGTTCAGAGATGCTCTTCTGCATACCTTAGTTGTAACGAGTGGTTATTTGAGTTACTGTTGCCTTTCTATCAGCTCGAACCAGTCTGGCCATTCTCCTCTGACCTCTGGCATCAACAAGGCATTTGCTCCCACAGAAATGCCGCTCACTGGATATTTTCTCTTCTTTTGACTATTCCCTGTAAACCCTAGAGATGGTTGTGTGAGGAAATCCCAGTAGATCAGCAGTTTCTGAAATACTCAGACCAGCCCGTCTGGCACCAACAACCATGCCACATTCAAAGTCACTTAAATCACCTTTCTTCCCCATTTTGACGCTCGGTTTGAACTGCAGCAGATCGTCTTGACCATGTCTACATGCCTAAATGCATTAAGTTGCTGCCATGTGATTGGCTGATTAGAAATGTTTATGTATATAGAGGGGCATTCAAGAGTTTTTAAAATAAATTAACAAATTTCAAGGAGTGAAAACTGCAGTTATTTTTAAACATACTTCCTTCTTTATGTATACACGTATCCCAGCGTTTAACTAAAGCCTGAAAAGATTTGGCATAGAAAGATTTGTCAGTACACCTGAGCCATCCTAGGACAGCCTGCTTCACTTCATCATCAGTGCTGAAACGCTGACCTCTGAGGATTTTTTAGGGTCAGGCGTTCCACATGCTAACTGTTACCAGGAATGACTGTTGTGGTCTGGGAACCACCACAACCAGCAGATGTACGGCCATCTTTAAAACGGTCCAAATATCTTACTTTGGCTAAACATCTCATCAGCATACTGTGCTTGAAGTTTTCAGTAGATATCCCCGGGTTTTACAATTTTGTTCACATAAAACTTTACCACTCGCTGTTCTATGCATGTTCTGACATGTCTCCCATCATGATTAATGTTTTCTGGACTGGCCCACGACATGTGCACTGCCACTTACTACTGCATGTAGTAAAATCACTGGATTTAACAGACAAGAGTTCTAAATCTGGAAACAAAGAACTAGAGACCAATGTTTGAACAAAACACTTGTATTTCACAAGGAGAAACCGAAATGACTGAACAGAAAAAATCAAACTAATCGAAGTGACATGCAAAGTGTGAATACAATAGTTTAATCAGTGACATAATCAGTGAAAATAGGAGCAAAGCAAATACAAAAATTTGTAAGTGCAAGCTTTGAACAAACTGAAAATCAGGGAAACTGAAGCAAAATGGCATCTAAGATGGGTGTATAATTTAGATTTGTGATGCTGTAATAAGGATGTTGCTGTTTGGGTGAGTTGTTGAAATGGAAGAATATGTACAGTAGGTTATAAATAATGCTGTCCCAGTCCTATAATACACTATCACTGGACCAGAATAAATCAGAATAGTATTGGAAATAAACAAACCCAGCCATTAGGGGGGCACAAGCCAGTGTACTCTTAGTGCCGGTCCCAAGCCCGGGTAAATGGGGAGGGTTGCGTTAGGAAGGGCATCCAGCGTAAAACATGTGCCAAATCAAATATGCGGATCACAAATGAGAATTTCATACCGGATCGGTCGAGGCCCGGGTTAACAACGACCGCCACAGGTATCGTTAGCCGACAGGGTACCGGTGGAAATTGGGCTACTGTTGGCCGAAGGAGGAGAAGGAGAGGAGGAAGACGTCTACAGAGACGGCAGGAAAAGGAGCAGTGTAGGAGAGTAGAGGTTCGGGTTGGTACTTTAAATGTTGGTACTATGACGGGTAAAGGGAGAGAGATAGCTGATATGATGGAGAGGAGAAAGGTAGATGTGTTGTGTGTTCAGGAGACCAAGTGGAAAGGGAGTAAGGCCAGGAACATTGGAGGTGGGTTTAAACTGTTTTATCATGGTGTGGATGGGAAGAGAAATGGTGTAGGGGTGATTCTGAAGGAAGAGTACAGTAAGAGTGTAGTGGAGGTGAAGAGAGTTTCTGATAGGGTGATGATCGTGAAGGTGGAAGTTGAAGGGATGATGATAAATGTCATCAGTGCCTATGCTCCACAAGTTGGCTGTGAGATGGAGGAGAAGGAAAGATTCTGGAGTGAATTAGATGAAGTGGTAGATGGTGTACCTAGGAAAGAACGATTGGTGATTGGGGCAGACTTTAATGGGCATGTAGGTGAAGGGAACAGAGGTGATGAGGAGGTGATGGGTAGGTATGGTTTTAAGGAGAGGAATGTGGAAGGGCAGATGGTGGTAGATTTTGCTAAAAGGATGGAAATGGCAGTGGTGAACACGTATTTTAAGAAGAAGGAGGATCATAGGGTGACGTATAAGAGTGGAGGAAGGTGCACACAGGTGGATTATCTTCTGTGTAGGAGATGCAACCTGAAGGAGATTGGAGACTGTAAGGTGTTGGCGGGGGACAGTGTAGCTAGACAGCATCGGATGGTGGTCTGTAGGATGGTTTTGGAGGCGAAGAAGAAGAGGAGGAAAGTAAGGTTTGAAAGAAGAATAAGATGGTGGAAACTGAAGGAGGAAGAGTGTAGTGTGAGGTTCAGGGAAGAGGTCAGACAGGGGCTTGGTGGTGGTGAAGAGGTGCCGGATGATTGGGCAACTACTGCAGGAGTGATGAGGGAGGCAGCTAGAAAAGTACTTGGTGTGACATCTGGAAATAGAAAGCAAGACAAGGAGACGTGGTGGTGGAATGAGGAAGTGCAGGAGAGCATTAGGGGAAAGAGATTGGCAAAACAGAAGTGGGATCGACAGAGTGATGAGAAAAGTAGGCAGGAGTACAAGGAGATGCGGCAGCAGGTTAAAAGGGATGTGGCGAAAGCCAAGGAAAAGGCATATGAGGAACTGTATAAGAGGTTGGACACTAAGGAAGGAGAAAAGGATTTATACCGATTGGCCAAGCAGAGGGACCGAGCTGGGAAGGATGTACTGCAAGTTAGAGCAATAAAGGATGGAGAGGGAAATGTGTTGACTAGTGAGGAGAGTGTGTTGAGAAGATGGAGGGAGTATTTTGAGCAGCTGATGAATGAGGAAAATCAGAGAGAGAGAAGGTTGGAGGATGTGGAGTTGGTGAAGCAGGATGTAGATAGGATTAGTAAGGAGGAAGTGAGAGCAGCGATTAAGAGGATGAAGAATGGAAAGTCGGTTGGACCAGATGACATACCGGTAGAAGCGTGGAGATGTTTAGGAGAGATGGCAGTGGAGTTTTTAACCAGATTGTTTAACAGGATTCTGGAAGGGGAGAGGATGCCTGAGGAATGGAGAAGGAGTGTGCTGGTACCGATCTTTAAGCATAAGGGAGATGTGCAGACCTGCAGTAACTACAGGGGAATTAAGTTGATCAGTCACACCATGAAGTTATGGGAAAGAGTACTGGAAGCCAGGCTGAGAGAAGAGGTGACCATCTGTGAGCAACAGTATGGTTTCATGCCGAGGAAGAGCACCACAGATGCCTTATTTGCTTTGAGGATGTTGATGGAGAAGTATAGAGAAGGACAGAAGGAGCTGCATTGTGTATTTGTGGATTTAGAGAAAGCGTACGACAGGGTGCCGAGAGAGGAGTTGTGGTATTGTATGAGGAAGTCAGGTGTGTCAGAGAAGTATTTGAGGGTGGTGCAGGACATGTATGAGGACAGTGTGACGGCAGTAAAGTGTGCAGTAGGTACGACAGACTGGTTCAGGGTGAAGGTTGGACTACATCAAGGATCGGCCCTGAGCCCTTTCCTGTTTGCAGTGGTGATGGACAGGTTGACGGACGAGGTCAGACAGGAGTCTCCCTGGACTATGATGTTTGCAGATGATATTGTGATTTGTGGTGAGAGTAGAGAGCAGGTTGAGAAGAGCCTGGAGAGGTGGAGATATGCGCTGGAGAGAAGGGGAATGAAAGTCAGTAGGAGTAAGACAGAGTACATGTGTGTGAATGAGAGGGAGGGCAGTGGAGTGATGCGGTTGCAGGGTGAAGAGGTGAAGAAGGTGGAGGAGTTCAGGTACCTGGGGTCAACAGTGCAAAGTAATGGAGAGTGTGTTAGGGAAGTAAAGAAAAGAGTGCAGGCAGGGTGGAGTGGGTGGAGAAGAGTGACAGGAGTGATTTGTGATAGAAGAGTATCTGCAAGAATGAAAGGGAAAGTTTATAGGACTGTGGTGAGACCTGCGATGTTGTATGGATTAGAGACAGTGGCATTGAGTAAAAGACAGGAGGTGGAGCTGGAGCTGGAGGTAGCAGAGCTGAAGATGTTGAGGTTTTCGTTGGGAGTGACGAGGATGGACAAGATTAGAAATGAGTTTATTAGAGGGACAGCACATGTAGGATGTTGTGGTGACAAGGTGAGGGAGGCGAGATTGAGATGGTTTGGACATGTGCAGAGAAGGGACATGAATTATATTGGTAGAAAAATGCTGAAGATGGAGCCACCAGGTAGGAGGAAAAGAGGAAGGCCAAGGAGGAGGTTCATGGATGTGGTGAGGGAAGACATGCAGGTAGTTGGTGTAAAAGAGGCAGATATAGAGGACAGGGTGGTATGGAGACGGATGATCCGCTGTGGCGACCCCTAATGGGAGCAGCCGAAAGAAGAAGAAGAAGAAGTATTGGAAGTAAACAGTGTCATAATCTTGTGTCTTTCTACCACCCATCAAGTTTGATGTCCATTTTCTTTAGCAATAACTTGAAATATTGCGTTTGGTCCATTTCATATATACACACATGTAATGCCTTTACACCTGAAACACTGAGAAAGGGTCAACCAGGGATAACTTAATTTTGTGTGTGTTTGTGTGTGTGTGTGTGTGTGTGTGTGTGTGTGTGTGTGTGTGTGTGTGTGTGTGTTATATATATATATACACACACACACACACACACACACACACAATTAAGTTATCCCTGGTTGACCCTTTCTCAGTGTTTCAGGTGTAAAGGCATAACATTAGACATGGTAAGTGAGGTCAGCAGTATTTACCCTTCAAGATTATATATAAAGAGCAGCTGAGCACTACAGCATGTTCACTCGAGAAATGTGGAGCTAAGGGATCATTTCTATATATCACTCTTGTAACCTATTTCAGACTTCCATGCAGCTGAGACTTATATCACCTTGCATTTGAAAATGGGTTTCCAAATTACATTGCATTACAGTCATAAAAGACATATATTTTTTATAGTCTTAAGCCCTTAATGGAAAGGTTGTAGTGCCAAAGCCATTATGCATACATCTACTGTATATTTGTGGTTTATTATAACGACACGTAACCGAAACTGTTACATATATTTCATTTGTCACTGAAATTGTTCTATTTATGGCTCTCTTTTCGATATATACAGTTGGCTGTGAACTCTCTTATAAAATGTTTAAAAGTTAAAATCTTGTCTTAATTTTTTAATTTTGGATTCATTTTATTAGCCAGCGCTACTGCATGTGCAATCCGGATGTCGTGCAGCAGTTCCACAACCCGGACACTATCTTCATCCTAGCCTTTGCCATCATCCTCCTCAACACAGACATGTACAGCCCTAACATCAAACCTGACCGCAAGATGATGCTGGAGGATTTTATTCGCAATTTGAGGGGTAAGAAAAGCCTTTAATTGCACTTTAATTAAGGTGGCAATTAACTTTAATTCAAGAACCATACTGCATTAATTAATGAGGTACTTTTTTCAGATACTGTAAGTATCCTGTAATTAGTGTTTAACTGATGCTGCATGTACTGTATGTATTTTAAATGAAAGCTGCTTGTTGCCTTCTACAGTATCAATCATTTTTAGCTGATAGGATCGGAACCCAATATGATCTGCTCTTGTAGCTCATCCATCTCAAGGTTCAGTATTTTGTGTTTACTGAGATGCTTTTCTGCTCACCATGATTGTAATGAGTGTTTATTCGAATTACTGTAGCCTTCCTGTTAGCTCTAACCAGTCAGGTTAAAAATGTTTAGCTGCAGTTAGAAAGATACAGAAACCTTAATTATTCAATCAATATCACAAGCAGTACATTTTACTCAATTTAATACTTTGATTAAATTAAAAACATCCTAATTGCATATCCTATTTTTGCATTTTACTCCATATATCTCAAAAATCTTTTAACAGCTAGTACCTGATAGTGATTTAGCTATTGCAGTCATATGTAGATTATATTATCATTTAAATGGTGATTAATCAATTATTGATACTGTAATAAAATTAACCCCAAATTCTCGGGACAGGCATATTGAAGGATTTGCTGTTATCAAACAGATCACAGAGTTGGGGATATAGCAGTGGTGTAGTTAAGAGATTATGGGTGGGTCTACTTTTTGACATACCTGGACAGGCTGCTAAATGAGATCATGCATCGTCTTTCCTGGGAAATTCCAGTATTATGATTTTGCCTTTAATAGAATCAGTAAAAGGGCTGAAACAATGGTGAGTGTCCTTAATGGATTCAGACAAGCTGCTCCTAACAATTAAATTCAACTGGAAAAATCAATGCTGGAGTACCAAACTGATGCTTGATTAGACTTTCACTTCATTTTCTCTTTTTCTTCGTTCACTTTTTCTTTTTTAATTTGACTTTGCTTTTTTAGCCTCTTCGTTTCCTTTCACTGTCTGTGATTTAAGACATCATGCTTCACTTAAGTAATTGAGTGGGTGAAATGCAATTATGAATTTAAAAAACATGCTTTAAAAAAAGTTTTTAATGTTACTGTATAGGCCACTGCAATTTGCGATCTTTTATTTGTGGCACTAAAGACATTACTGCTTTTGAAGGAAAATACTCCTACCTTTAGTCATTGCTTAGCTCATGGACAGAGAGAGGGAGAGGGAGAGAGAGAGACAGAGAGAGAGAGAGAGAGAGAGAGAGAGAGAGAGAGAGAGAGAGAGAGAGAGAGAGAAAGAGAGAGAGAGAGGGAGAGAGAGAGAGAGAGAGATTTTTATTTATAGAGAAGTTTATTAAATCTAAAAAATGTTTCACAGTAAAAAAACTATTAAAATATTAAAATCTGTGTGATCTGTTTGTTTACAGAAAATCCTTGAATATGCCTGTCCCGAGAATTTTGGATAAATTTTATTACAGTATCAATAATTGATTGATCATCATTTAAATGATAATATAATCTACATATGACTGCAATAGATAAATCACTATCGTGTACTATCACATTACATTACAGTACTATCACACACATTACACATTTTTACATGGCCATTTAAGGTACACTAAAATATTATTCCAATACCAAATAAAAAAGTTTCATTCCATCCATTACTGAATAGATCAGTTCATTATACCCCTAAATATACAAAAAAAACCTTCATGATCATTAATCAACCTATCAAAATTTAAAATCACTCAGGACTCAACATTTCACCATCCTTTTAAATACTTTTTCTACTTTTTTTCCTTCTCTACCTTTTAGACTGTTTTGACTCATATGATATGAATAGCTCTTTTTCAGCAATTGTCAGTTATTTCTTTAGGCTGCTCTATAACAGGGGCCGAAAATAAAATTCTGGAAAAGAAAAAAAAAAATCACCAAACTTAGAAAACAGTAAGGTGAACACTGAACACATGTTGTAATCTTTAACATTCTAAAGGTTTTCATACTGAAAAATTGTTTCCCCTTTTTTTTTAAAAGAAAAGGCACTGGTCAGACACATTTGGATTAATAATATTCACAAACACATTAACAGTAATTGTGCCATGCAGTATTTTCCACTGCAGATCACCGTGTGTTTTACTAAAGGTTTTTATACAGGTTTTACATCCAACCCCAGCTTTTCTCTCCATACTGTATCCTTTCATTCCTAGGGGGATGTTTTATTTAAAACCTTTACACATCACCCTCCAGACCTTTAATTAAAAAAACAAAAAAAACATTTAAACCTCTTAAGTCAGGGGTTATTTAAACTTTTGGAAATGGATCTAAATTAACAGAAACCACTTTGCCTTTAAAATAATCTTTTAACAGTCTTTTTTCTTCTACTGTCAACCTTTGCATCAATATTTCCAACCTGTTGTAAAGATTGAACTCCCAAATAGGATGCAACAACTTGAACATTACTTAGCTTAGGACCACCAATCCCATTAAATTATGTAACTTTAGCGCTTGTGATAAACAGAAGATTTGAGACCGTCTAGGTGTGGCTTCACAAGCCACATCCAACCTCGCTCCATGAACCAGGGATCAGGGATATTCTACCCCAGCGGTTGTTTCTGGTCTTCATTTCTGAAATAGTTGCCAGATGTTAATGAGTCCTTTGTAGAACCGAGTTGATGTATTAATCTGTAGTTAGGTAGAGTCTATTAGAAAGTACGAAGTTCAAGTTTAATTCACTGACCTGATTTGAAATGATCAGCTACTTTCTTCCAGACCAAGTCCACCAGTCCTGTTAACTGTTGGCCAGAAGTGAAACCCATTCCAAAAATAATCTACAATAATAGTTTGCCAAATGTGCACTAGGTGGATCAACACAAGTCAAACTGTGCCATAGTACTGATGCAACTAAATTACTAATCACAATGACTCTTCTTATAAATGATATTTGGTAAAAGCCACTTCCTTTCATTGCTTTTCCATGATAAGCCTTCTGGTAGATTATGGGGACCTCCAAACCATTTACCATACATTATTGCTCAGCATAAGCTGATATCTTAATTCTCTCATTTGAGTATAGTATAGGCCATCTTTCATTATTTTATTTAATTTTCACAAGCAGAGGTTCAATAGCCAAAGCATATAGCACATCCTTGTATGAATCCTCTTCGAACATTGAAAGGAGCACATGCAAAATACCATTTATTTTTAGTACACTCTTAATGTCCTTTTACAAGACCCTGAGCGTAAGCCAGAGATATGTCAAGTGAAGTCAAGTGAAGTCAAGTTTATTTCTATAGCGATTTTCATAAAGTACATTGTCTCAAAGCAGCTTTACAGAATTTAACAGTTAAGGTGAGCGACGTGTATTTATGTGTTCAACACAGTCAAATGCATTTTCCTGATCTATGGCATTAAGACCAGAAATTAACTCCAATCATCTAGAGACCTCTAAAATATCCCAAATTAAAAATATATTAGGGAAGATTGACCTATTAGGCTAACAATAAGTCTGATCATGATGGATGACTAAACCAAACACCTCCTTCAGTCTTGAAGGACCTTAAAAAACCTTACAAAAATGTTTTTATCAGTACACAGAAGTGATGTTATGAACTGTTATGTCTATTCCGGTTGTTGAATATAATGAATTAATATACCAACTTTGCCCATTAATTTATTCGAGAATAAAGAAGAAACTGTTAGGGCCTTCCATCTGTCTAACACTCTGAAAACGAGAACAAACCAATAAACAAACCCTTTAAAGGAGCTCAATATGTACTTGATATCCTCTGACTACTACTGCATTTTGGAATTCCATTATTTCAAACTTTAGGTCTCTTATCGACCCGGAAATGTCCCTAGAAACATTAAAAGTGTACTGATAAAACAGATTTTACCACAATCTCACCATTGTTGTAGTGATTTATATTCATGTTCTATTATATTATATTCAAACCAAACTGCTTCCAAAAAAAAATTATGCTTAAATTAAAAACTTATTTTGCAACAAAGAGATATTAAAAAAGCACTTTCAGGTTTTATATTTGCTAAATAAACAAAACAATCAGTTACAAAGGGTCTGAAAAGTCAAATTTCACATTTCTCATCAACATTGAAATTATTCTTAAAACAGTAGAACCTATCCAGTTGTAACGTTTCCATCCACTATACCATCATCATGCCACCAGAGGGAATAATAAGAGCTCACAGGCCAGAGGACACTTCCTGTACTAGCCAAGAAAAGCTATGATTACCCTATCACTAATGCAAAATATTGTATCTTTGCCACATACCAAGTTGTTTAGCTGTTTCTCATGTTCTATGCCATTTTTGTCTACTGAACCTTGCTCAGTATTATTTAGTTATTAAGTTTGTTTTTCTGCCTTGGACTTTGTTTGCTTCCCAGTCATTAGGGTTGCACAAGCCTGTGCACTCTTAGTGCCAGTCCAAAGCCTGGATAAATGAGGAGGGTTGCTTTAGGAAGGGCATCCAGCATTAAACATGGCAAATCAAATATGCGTATCACGAATCAGAAATTCATACCGGATTGGTCGAGGCCAGGGTTACCAAGGACCACCATAGGTGCGGTTAGCCAACAAGGTACTGGTGGAAATTGGGCTACTGTTGGCTGAGGGAGGAAAAGGAGAGGAGAAAGACATCTACAAAGACAGTTGGAAAATTAGAAGTGTAGGAGAATTGAAGTTAGGTTGGTACTATAAATGTTGGTACTATGACTGGTAAAGGGAGAGAGATAGCTGATATGATGGAGAGGAGAAAGGTCAACATGTTGTGTGTTCAAGAGACCAAGTGGAAAGGGAGTAAGGCCAGTGAATTGGGGCAGACTTTAATGGACATGTTTGTAAAGGGAACAGAGGTGATGAGGAGGTGATGGGCAGGTATGGCCTTAAGAAGAGGAATTTGAAAGCGCAGGTGGTGGTGGTTTTTGCTAAAAGGATAGAAATGGCAGTGGTAAATACTTATTTTAAGAAGAGGTAGAAGCATAGGGTGACATCTTGGAGTAGAGGAAGGTGCACACAGGTGGAGTATGTTCTATGTAGGAGTTGCAACCAGAAGGAGAGTAAGGTGTTAGTAGGGGATAGTGTAGTTAGATAGCATCGGATAGTGGTCTGTAGGATGGCTTTGGAGGTGAAGAAGAGGAGGAGAGTAAGGACTGAAAAAATAATAAGATGGTGGAAACTGAAGGAGGAAGAGGTAGTGTGAGGGAAAAGGTCAGACAGGGTGGGGGTAAACAGGTGCTGGAGGATTGGGCAACTACTGCAGAACTGATAAGGGAGACAGCTAGGAAGGTACTTGGTGTGACACCTAGTTGATTTTACCACCTCTCAGCCTTATAGATTAGGAGCCGCTGTCAACCTAATTCATCGCCAGGTGGTAGAGGAGCTCAAAATCCTCATGGTTCCTTGCGCAGCACCCATGCAAACCATGGCAGTAGACAATCGGCCCATAGGTAATGGCTACATCACCTATCACACAATCTCATCACCCTATGAGTCGGGTTATTCCATGTGGAAAAAACTACACTGTCATATCCTATTATTCTGGGTTCCCCATGGCTCCGAACACACACCCCATGATCTCCTGGGGCCGAGAGGAACTATGTCGGTGTTTACCAAATTGCATGAAACAGTGTATGGCGAATCCTTGTTCTTTTCCCTGCTAGTCCACGTCAATTGAAAGCCTCTAAATCACAAAAAGGTCCAAATTCCCCAGGAGTATGCCTTATTGCAGGGATAACCAAAGAAACTTCTTCAACTGCCCAGGGTGCCTTAGACGAACTGAAAGACGTTTCACTATGGCCCTAATCTTGCAACATCCTGACTCAACACTCACTTTGTGGTAGAGCTATGGACCTCCAGTTGCTGGATTGGCGAAATGCTCTATCAACGCCATGGCAATCCTGGCAAGCTCCGCCCATGTGCATTCTTCTTGCACAAACTGACTGCGGCAGAATAAAATTATGACGTGGGTAACCGGGAATTACTATCAATTAAGAAGCTCAAAAGGAATAGAGACATTGGCTGGAGGAAACCTGACACCCGACTGAACCCGCACCAAGCCAGATGGGTGCTGTTCTTCACCTGGTTTAATTTTGCAATCATGTATTGCCTGGGGACTAAGAATGGCAAAGCCAATGCACTTTCCTGCCGGCATGACCCCATAGAAAATTCACAAATGCCCAAACCCATTCTGCTTTTTTTGGTCGTCATCTGGGACATCCCAAGAGGTTGTGACCTAGGGTCTTTGAGTGGGTGTACAACTCACTTTGCACAGGGCACCCGGAGATCCACCGCACCATCAAGTTCAAGTTCAAGACTTTCTGGTTGCCATCACTTGTCACTGACTCAAAAAAAAAACGTAAAGGGCTGTCCAGTATGCGCACAATTTCAATCAGCCCAGCAACACCCTTATGGCCTATTAGAACCACTTCCCATGCCATAACAAACTTGGTCGCACATGGCAGGAGATTTAGTTACCAATCTCCACAACTCCCATGGTTATACCACCAAATTTATCACTGCAGACCGGTTCTCCAAGAATTGCAAAATTGTACATTTAAAGGACCTCCCTAACATGTTTTTAGAAACTACGGCCTACCTGAGAACATCGTGTCAGATCGAGGAACTCAACTGACTTATTGGGTCTGGCAGGCTTTCTGTAAAGGGTTTGGAATCCGGTGTGAGCCTCACATCCAGATATCACCCCCAAGCTAACGGACAAGCTGAGAGGGCGAACCGGGAACTGGCACATTTTCTGTTGTGCAGCAACATTGGAGTACATCAAGTGGGCAATAAATATGCAACAAATTCATTAACCCACTTAATCACTGAATGCACTTCTTTCCAGTGCATGCTAGGATTTCAGCCGCCTCAGTTTCCATGGTCTTGTGAGTTATCTGACATCCTAGCGATCAATGGGTGGTTTTAGAGGAGCAGGGAGGTATGGAATAGAGAGCATGTGTGCATCCAGATGGCCATCCAAAGCCAAGAAATTCAAGCCAACCATATGTGTTCCTAGAGGGGGGTTCTCTAATTTGTCCATCCTCTATACAATCACTATGACACTAGAGGGAACCATCACCCGGATACTGAGAGCTCACAGTTAAGAGGACACTTTGTTTTAAGCCTATATAAGGTAGCTCACGCTATCACTTATTTGAAGTGTCTCTGCTACATACCAAGCCATTTTGCTGTTTCTCATGTTCTATGCCATTTTTGTATTCTGACCCTTGCTCCATATTATTTATTTAACGAATTTAGTTTTCTGCCTCGGACTTTGCTTGCTTTAAGGACTGACTTTGTGAATTGAACCTTTGTCTGCTATTACATTTTTAATAGTGGATTTGTGTTTCTGGATTGTCTGTTTCCTTCAAATAAATCCACACATAGCTTCCGATCCGATCCTGCCGATACATCACTCTAGTCTAGCCATGGTAATAAAATTTTCTCTTGCTTGTGCCCATGTATATTGTCTGTCCTTTTTGTGCAGGATTCTCCAAATATCATAAAGGTCATATTCATCTCTTCCTATAAACATATACTCTTCTTGTTTAAGACTAGAAATGATATTGCTCATTTATTTTATGACCAAGAATAGGTACCTAAATGCTTACAAAAACTAAAGTGAGCATTTTTTTTTTTTTGCTCTGACACAGAATGCACATTTGAACAAAAATGCATGAGATTATATGAAAAGTCCTTTGTAAGATAAGGCAATATCCTTATATAATGCAATGTAAATTAATGGTGCAAACACAATGCAACTAAACACAAAATAAATACAACCTGAAACAGTTCATTTCCAATAAGAAAAAAAAACATGTAGGGACAAATAAGAGAAGACAGACAAAAAATAGTCGATATGCAAGTATCAATTGCTAAGACAATTATTGTGGATGTGACGATTATGAGGTGGAGTGGTTGTTGGGGAATGTAGTTTGTGGACATTTTCGTGACAGTACTTGTCTTACAAACTATACATTAATTGTTAATCATGTGCTGTTATAAACATACTATAAATTGTGCCCATTAACAGAAAATGCCATTATACGTATATTCATGTAAAAAAAAAAATTGTGTTGTTGATAGCATTTTATATATATATATATATATATATATATATATATATATATATATATATATATATATATATATATATATATATATATATATATATTTGCTATGTTTGAACCCCAGTCTCTCTTTCTGTCTTTATTCACTATGATAACCAGTCTGTGCGTACCTGAGTGTATTGCCACTTTTCAGTGATATCCTCTTTGATGCTTTGCAGCTTATCACATCCATCATTCTCCCTAAATACCCTTCCATGAAACATTCTTTGGCTCATAATGCTTATTCATACATTTTGAACATGACCTTGCAATCATTCAGTCTTTGCAGGGTTGGTTGCGTTAATGCTTGTTAAAACACGCTGCATGTAACAATAAACAAGTAATGGGCATTTTGCTTCTATAGATTACTGTTGTTAATTTAAAAAAATTACAGCTCTTGTAAACAAATGTTTGACCGTGAATGACACAATTAATTTTGTCTGCTTGACAGTCATGCTTATAATAAAAAAAATAACCACATTCTTCATGCTATAGAATGAAAATCATGACAATAGATTGTCAGAAGTTATTACATTAAAACAATGTCACTGTCTAGTAATGCTTTTTATTACAGAGGCTTATGTGTTTGTCAATCCAACAAAATATAAAGAAACAAAATTATCAAAGATTTGTTGGACTTAATGGTGTAAACTGAAGCATGAAAGTAACAGTATATTTGACAGTATTGCCAGCTGTAATTTAAATAGGATTATAATAAAATACATTGTTGTTTCTGGAGTAACAATTTATTGTACTAGAACTTGTTCCAAACTTCATATAATTTAAAGCTAATAATAAGCATACACAAAAGCAGCTATTTGTTATTGTTCTGAATAAAAGACTTTGCACTTATTGGTTTCTAAGTAATATGACAACCTGTATTTTATGTCTTCAAATAAAAAATAAAATAAAATAAATGAAAGGCTGGTGAGGGAATGACTGTTTATTCAAGTGGTGACAGTACCAAAACTGTTTCCTGAACAGGTTTAAACGCAACTGTATTTGGTTAAAGGTTTTTAATGCATTTATTGATAAAAATGAAAGTGCAAATGTGAAACAAAATTATTTTTTCTTTAATTATCTATATCTTCTTCTTCTTCTTTCAGCTGCTCCCATTAGGGGTCGCCACAGCGGATCATCCGTCTCCATACCACTCTGTCCTCTACATCTGCCTCTTTCACACCAACTACCTGCATGTCTTCCCTCACCACATCCATGAACCTCCTCCTTGGCCTTCCTCTTTTCCTCCTACCTGGTGGCTCCATCTTCAGCATTTTTCTACCAATATAATTCATGTCCCTTCTCTGCACATGTCCAAACCATCTCAATCTCGCCTCCCTCACCTTGTCACCAAAACATCCTACATGTGCTGTCCCTCTAATGAACTCATTTCTAATCTTGTCCATCCTCGTCACTCCCATCGAAAACTGTAAAATCTTCAGCTCTGCTACCTCCAGCTCCACCTCCTGTCTTTTACTCAATGCCACTGTCTCTAATCCATACAACATCGCAGGTCTCACCACAGTCCTATAAACTTTCCCTTTCATTCTTGCAGATACCCTACTATCACAAATCACTCCTGTCACTCTTCTCCACCCACTCCACCCTGCCTGCACTCTTTTTTTTACTTCTCTAACACACTCTCCATTACTTTGCACTGTTGACCCCAGGTACCTGAACTCCTCCACCTTCTCCACCTCTTCTCCCTGCAACCGCATCACTCCACTGCCCTCCCTCTCATTCACACACATGTACTCTGTCTTACTCCTACTGACTTTCATACTGACCCTTCTCTCCAGCGCATATCTCCACCTCTCCAGGCTCTTCTCAACCTGCTCCCTACTCTCACAACAAATCACAATATCATCCGCAAACATCATAGTCCAGGGAGACTCCTGTCTGACCACGTCCGTCAACCTGTCCATCACCACTGCAAACAGAAAAGGGCTCAGGGCCGATCCTTGATGCAGTCCAACCTTTACCCTGAACCAGTCTGTCGTACCTACTGCACACTTCACTGCCGTCACACTGTCCTCATACATGTCCTGCACCACCCTTACATACTTCTCTGACACACCTGACTTCCTCATACAATACCACAACTCCTCTCTCGGCACCCTGTCGTACGCTTTCTCTAAATCCACAAATACACAATGCAGCTCCTTCTGACCTTCTCTATACTTCTCCATCAACATCCTCAAAGCAAATATTGCATCTGTGGTGCTCTTCCTCGGCATGAAACCATACTGTTGCTCACAGATGGTCACCTCTTCTCTCAGCCTGGCTTCCACTACTCTTTCCCATAACTTCATGGTGTGACTGATCAACTTAATTCTTTAATTATCTATATAGTACTTTTAAACATTAACGTTATTTGTAACCATTTGTTAAGGCATACCGATTAGGGCACCACATCCATGACAAATAACTGTAAATGTGCAACCCCATTAAGAATCTTGGTTAATTCTAAATTAAACATATTGCCTACTACATAAATGCAAAGGCTTCCAAAGTGGGAGTTCTGAAGTGTCCCCTCTGTAGGACACAATGATATTCCTGGCACAATGGCTTACAACTAAATAGAAACACACATCATACATTGTTAATGAACAGATGTATTGGGTAGGCAGTGCTTCTCTACATAACCACCAGTGACATTTTGCATGTACTGTACACAGCTCAAACTGAGCATTTTATGTCTTACTGTGCCCAAAATAAAAAAAAACTATTTTACACATGCAAAAGGTTAAACCAAATAAATATAATTTGTAATGTTTGAACACTCGTTGTGTTGCATTATCCTGGAATTATATTGAATACAAACTAAAACAGAAAGAAGATACATTTTCAGTTCTAGGATTTCTCACAGATCTAAAGTGTTCTTCTTTCTGTGTTCTTCCCATATTAAATTTTTTTTTCTGGGTTCTCAAACATGCCAGTAGGTAAATTATCTATTAAAACATTGGTGTGAATATGTTTTTTCTGCAATAGACTTATGTCTAATCTTGCATGTACAGTATATACACCTTACACTCAGACCAGGATGAAGTGCTTGCTGAAGACAACTGAAAGAAAAACAAATGCAGTTTTGATATGGTTTGATCAGAACGTCTCTAGGTTACGAACGCAGGGGCGTTCCCAAAGCGTTTCGACGCAGCTTGAGTTCCCGAAGGGGAACTTTTTAGATGAATACAAATTCTCTAATTCTACATTCTCCAGACAACCCTATTTTTAAATTTTTTGTAAACACAACATAAACAATCTCTAGTGTTCATTAATTTCAGTTTAGTAATGACTGTTTAGAGTTACATGTAAATTTTTTTATCCCTTTTTGTTTGGACCTTTTCATTTAGTTAGCTGCTTTGATCTGTGCCATTTTTACTTATTTAGTTCGAATCACACGTAGATGCTTTCTATTAACATTTATACTTGTATTAATCTTTGTGGATTTGCTCTTGAACTTTAAGCAAGCTATTACTTAAAGACTAATAAACGGAAAGTAAAACTTAAAGGTCTGCACATCGCCCTTATTCTTAAAAATGTATACCAGGACACTCCTTTTCCATTCCTCAGGCATCTTCTCACCTTTCAGAATCTTGTTGAACAATCTTCTGTAAAACTCTGCTATCTCTCCTAAACATCTCCATTCTTCTATTGGTATGTCATCTGGGCCAAGCGATTTTCCATTTTTCATCCTTTTAATCGCTGCTCTCACTTCCTCCTTACTAATCCTATACAATTCCTGCTTCACCATCTCCACAATCTCCAATCTTCTCTCTCTCTCTCTCTCTCTCTCTCTCTCTCTCTCTCTCTCTCTCTCTCTCTCTCTCTCTCTCTCTCTCTCTAATTTTCCCTGAGCATCAGCTGTTAAAAATACTCCCTCCATCTTCTCGACACATGCTCCTCACTAGTCAACACATTTCCATCTCCATCCTTTATTGCTCTAACTTGCAGAGTACAAATACTTCGTTACTGTACTTAAATAGATTTTTCTGGTATCAGTACTTTACTATTTATTTTTCGGGCAACTTTTTTACTTTCACTCATTCAATTTTTACACAAATATCTGTACTTTCTACTTCTTACATTTTCAAAACATGTCCTTTCTTCAACTTTTTAAAAATCAGTTAACATATGATTTACTGATGCGCCAAGTCGCAAATCAGAACCAAAATTTGCCATGATGCACAGAATTTAACCTCTGGGGTCGACAAACGTGCCGGGGGATTTTGTGGCATTTTTTTTCCATAACACCAAAACGATTTTAAATTTCTTTTCAAAGCAAACAGACAAGGTGCGCGCTCTGCGTCTCTGTCATCTTTCTTTACAGAAACACAAATAAAACCAATTGAATCTCATGGAATATTTGCCTCGCAGACATAATAAATATATAAATAGAAAGCTTAAAATTCCTTCATTTAAATAATCCAAAACAAACCAATTGAATACAAATATCCTCTGATTATGTAATTGTCAGGCGTAAGTGAGCGAGGCGGAAGCCGAGGCACAGCAAACAGTCTTTAATGCACAAAAAATAGAAAAGCCTGAGCCAGGAACACACACACAGAGTCCAAACATGAACAATAACGGACAACGGAGTGGGGTGAGTGAGGCGCTTAAGTATGCTGCGAGGGTGATGAGGAACAGGTGTGTGGAATCAGTATGATGGCGAGGTGCTCCAAGCGGGCGGGGCGCGCACGGGAGAAGAAGCAGGGTGATCCCTGACAGTAATAAGTATCTGATCTGTATATAAGTTAGAAGAGGTACTCAGTATTACCTCAATTACCATCCACGTGGAAAGATAGCAATAGTCCCGTTTGGTGTCCTGATGATTTATGTAATTTAAAACACCATAATTACTTTAAAAACATTTACAAGGATATTTTGTCTTCATGCTCTCTGCGGAGTTTGGTTTCACGAATAATAAACATACATTTGCATAAAGCATCAATATTTGTCCATGGCCGTGTTGATTAGAGTATTAAAAAGTATTGAAAAATATTAATTTATGGTACATTTAGAACAGAAAAAAAGTTGCGATTAATCGTTAGTTAACTCATGACAATCATGCAATTAATCGCGATTAAAAAAATTATTCGATTTACAGCCCTAATATTAATATGATGTGAGGTCTAGTTACTATCGTGACACTAAAACCGGTACAGTAGTAGGAATGGCTTAATGGCTTTTTACTTGAGTACGTCAGAGCCCAAACTTCTTCACTTTAACATGAGTAAAAAGTATAGTCAGTACTTCAACTGTTACCAGAGTATTTTAAAACATGAGTATTTGTACTTCTACTTAAGTTAAGGATGTGTGTACTTTTGCCAGCTCGGTCCCTCTGCCTGGCCAATCGGTACAAATCCTTTTCTCCTTCTTTAGTCTTCAACTTCACATACAGCTCCTAATATGCCTTTCCCTTAGCTTTAGCCACATCTCTCTTCACCAGCTGGTGCATCTCCTTGTACTTCGGCCTACTTTTCTCATCTCTCTGTCGATCTCAATTCTGTTTCGCCAACCTCTTTCTCCTTATGCTCTCCTGCACTTCCCCATTCCACCACCATGTCTCTTTGTCCTCCTTTCTCTTTCCAGATGTCACACCAAGTACCTTCCATGCTATCTCCCTTATCACTTCTGCAGTAGTTGCCCAATCATTCAGCATATGCATATCACTAACCTGTCAATGCTAACCTCTATATTAGCACAAGTTTGATAACGTTTTTCTCAAATACTCATTAATCTCAGGATTTCCTTAAGTTGCTGCACCATCTGCCTCTTGGCAGATTGCTGTATGTACCTTAGGTATCTGTGGGCAGAGGTCTGAAAGGATTCACTCTCAGTTGCCTGGAAACAAACACAGACTTAAACTCAATGACAGTATTATTTTAGAACCTTTTTCATCTCCCGATAGCCAGAATAAATCATAGATGGACAGACAGGCATATATAGGCAAAATAGACAGAAAAATAGACGGATCAATTTCCTGATAACTTATAAATTACTGCTGGTATATAATAAATCAACTGTCCAATCAGTCATGTGACTGCAATGCATAAGCTCGGTTGGCTACAGGTCATGTTTAAATCACATTTTATAATGAGTGTAGGAAGATGTAATTTCAAGGTATTTGACAATGGCACAGTTGGTGATGCCACATAAACTGATTTGAGAAGTTCAGGAATTGTTAATCATCTGGATATTTCACAAAATAATCTAATCACATTTTTTGGTTTACTTATGATTCAAAGAATCTTGTGAAGATTGATGGCATCAAGAATACTGCTATGTACCAGAACACCAACGAGGTTCATACTCGGTCTGTGCTAAGCTTTCAACAAGATAATAAGCTAAATATATTTCCAAATATAGAAACAATGATCATCACATTGTATGGAATTAAACCCAACTGAAAACCCGTGGCCTGAGGGAACTTAAAAAGGCTTTACCGACCATGTGTTGTTGTGTAGACCAAAGTCTCTCTACAAAGATTTTTGTGGAAATGTATTTATGCCTGTGCTATGAATGTGCTATGTTGGTGCAGGGGTGGATGATGGAGCAGACATTCCCCGGGATATGGTGGTGGGCATTTATGAGCGAATTCAGCAGAGAGAACTCCGGTCCAATGAAGACCATGTGACATACGTCACCAAAGTGGAGCAGAGTATTGTTGGAATGAAGACGGTAAGGCCTTATTTTATGCAAGTTTGAAATAGTTAACAAGGAACATAATTTTGAAGTAATGATGATAAATAGCTATACTGATGTTATTTTTTCAGACTGAATGTAGACTAATATGATACATAAAACAATCTATCAAATAAGTTGGTGTTACACCGAGGGGCAATTAGCAGTAGAGTTCCATTAATTTTTTTCTTTACAGCTATTAAAGAATGCATGGCATGATTAATCTTTATTCCAATAAAATTTGTTGAATACAGAATGCAAGTATGATCAGTGTTTTTAAACGAGTCTGCAATCAGTGATGCAGTAGAGGGCCACTAAGGAGACCTTGCCTTGGCAAACATGACAATTTTATTGTAATGTTTTATTGAACTTTAATACATATTCCCTACACACCCATCTTCTCCCCCTCTTGAACTTTATCTTCATTATGAAGAGACCGACTCTGAAGAGGAGTCAGAATTGCATCCAGACAAAGTGTTCTGTTTAAATAAATTGAGTTGCTGTGTGGAATATGAGCACAAATTTGATAAACGAGCACCTGTCTAACACTGGGCATGGATTAGAAGAGGCTCCACCCCTAAATGTCTAAATTTGCATGTATATTTGTTTAGATAGTGATTTACGCATACATGTTGATGGTGTGTGTAAGAGAGAGGAAGAGAGATGCTGTCAAAAGGTGATATCTTGTGTGTGCTGTAAGTGGAGTCATTGTGCCATCAATCCCTGGGAGTGCATGTCACACATCGTATTTAGATGAATTAATAATTCATAAGTGCAAATATGCATGCTTTTTGATAATTCATTGTTACTCCTGGAGCTGCTGTCTCTGAATGTGTAAGTAAATACTGTAAATTAAGTCTCTCTCTCACACACACACACACACACACACACACACACACACACACACACACACACACACACACACACACACACACCTTTGCAGATAATGCTTCACATCATTTTTCATTTGAGCAATAAGGAGGAAAAAGTTTGCCCACCATCACTTCTATTACCCTACTGATGAGATCCATGTAGTTTTAATGTTAAACTGCTGATATATTAATGTTTGGCTCTCCCATCCATTATCTTGGGTAAACCTCACTGCAAGTAAACACCACACGTGTGTACCTTCTGCCTAATCTATCCTGTAAGTGATATCAATCTTCAATGCCCATACTACTACATCTCAAACTAGGGTCAAAGTGTCGGGTCCGCCATGATACAGCATCCCTGGAGCACATAGGGTTAAGGGCATTGCTCAAGGGTGTCAGAGAACAGGGGTGGGGACCCAAATGCAGGATGCGACAGGGAGTACGCGAAATACAGGCTTTAATGGGGCACAGGCAAAAACAAAGTCCAAAAAACAGTCCAGGGTCTTAACACAGCCAAACAGGGCACAGGGAGAGAACTAAAACTAAAAAATCTAAAACAGTCCAAAAAAATCCAAAAGCCAGCAAACAGAACAATATAGGCAGGGCAGAAACACAAACCAAAAACTAGTCCAGAGGTCAAAACCAAAACAGAGCAGAACAGGGGTCAGGAACAGGTACAGGTATCCAGAGCAGACAGAGTGGCAAGAATAATCCCACGGATTATAGGAAACCGGTGAGATAAACGCTTGTGTGTGGAGATAAACACTTGTGTTTCCTTAAATACCGGGAGACGCGGGAAAAACGGCAAGATGACCGCCAACCCGGAAGTGCGCACCACGGAACCGGAAGTGCACGCAGTGTCCAAGAGTGGCAGCTTGGTGATACTGGAGATTTAACCCCAAACCTTCTGATCAAAAACCCAGAGCCTTAACCACTAAGCTACTGTACCACCTCTTCATATAAACATTCCTAAACTTAAATGTGGCTCAGGCATAGTAATGTTATTGGCATTAATATTATTGGTATTAATTAAAGTTTCTGATTAAATAATTTTTTTCTAATGTGAATGATGAAGCCAAAAGCACACAGGTGATTGCGGCCTCTGGATCACAACCCCTGGCAAATAAGTATTAATTTTGATAAGGCAAGTCAGGGTTAGATAATCATTTCATTAGTGTATTACTTGCTTCATCACTATCTTTAGTCCTTTGTGAATTCCAATAAAACCATAGCTCTAAGCTGTATTACAAAAATTGCATTGGGGGCATTAGATTGTATTATTCTTATAATAAATGCAGGGTACAGAAAACCTGAGTATTTTATTGTTGTGCTTTAGGCCATTTCCATACTGTCATAGCTAGACAATAAACATATCAATTGTGTTGTTAATAAAACAGAAATTCTAAAAAAAAATATTAAATTATTAATGACTAGGTATGGATACAGTCCATACAGAACTAGTTACATGGCTATAAATATTTATATGGCTATAAATGGATAAACCCTTACACTTTTCTCCCTTTTTAATCTCAGGTCCTCTCAGTCCCTCACAGAAGACTGGTGTGCTGTAGTCGTCTTTTTGAAGTAACCGACATCAACAAAGCCCAAAAACAAGCTTCTCACCAGAGAGAAGTCTTCCTCTTCAACGACCTCATTGTGGTAAAAAAAGAAAAAAGTGCACTCAGTCAACATTTTAGCCCCATATGATTGGACCATAGGAAATGTACACGTTCTGGCAGCATCTTTGAAATGTTCCACCTTGTTTTCTGTAAGTGCCAAAAGTCTCAGTGCCTCAAACCAGGTAATTAAGCCATATTCTTTTTCATAATCGTGAGCATTATTGCTTTTAGCCACCTGCTTCATGCCATTTTAGATGCTTGTTTTTGTTTTTCTACCTGTGATGAAGAGGCTCCAGGCAATCATCTTGCTTAGCAATTTATTTTTTTTCGTTTTTCACAATCTTGCTAAGAATTCGGCTACTCTGTAAGAACAAAAGTTTGAGGTGAATGCTCCTACCATTTCTTTGGATAAGTCATTAATTTGGTCCGAGCCTCACAGAATGACTCCTGAAATTAAACACAGATTAAACATGTATTATAATTACGCAGCCATTAGGGTTTCTCCGAGGTTATCACACACGAGTATTAAACTATCCTCATAATTATTAGGTCCCATATTAATCTCTAAATGAAAGTCGGAGGGAAAAAAAAGAAACAGACAGTTTTATATTAGAATAGACAAGAGCCAGGGTTTTTAATAATAATTCCAAAGCACACATATTTGCAGAACAAAACTGTCACCAAAATTATTTAAAACATCTAACCTTCCCATTTCTTACATTTAGAATCAAGGGTATACTCATGTGACACTTTTTGCTGATGTCATTCACATGATGTATAGTCAGAGTCATTTTTTCAGCAACTAGGGAATTAATTAGGAAGAATTTGACACTCAAGAACTGGTCATTGGTCTTGTTCAAAGAGCCTGAGCATTACTGGATCTCTGTGTCAGAATGATGTATAGATTTAATATTACATTTGTGTGATTTGGCTTGTGGTAGTTACACTAAAGAGAACATAGATTATTTTCCTCTTTCAATCTATATCTGTTGTCCTTTCCTTCTTTCATGCTGTCACACACTTCATGGCACATCATTTCCAGTTCTTTATAATAATACTTAGTTCAATTCCATGAAGCAATGTTTTTTTTTTACATTTTGACATAGTGGTCTGCAATTTCTGTAAGAACCAACCTCTGCAATATCATTTACATGTTTTTATCTTAGTGTATTTGCCTGGCAGGTCATCAATATAAAAATGTATTAGTATTAGATTGACCTTTGGTCTAAAAATTTGGTGCTAAAAATAAAGCCAGTGGTGCCATTTACAATTTTAGGTTTTTGTTTGGGAAAGTAGAGATTACTTGGATTAACCAAAGGCTACACCATCTTTGTTTGAGAAAAAGATACAAAGGTTTTTTTTGTTATGTATGTATGTTTATTTTTTCACACAATCATTCACTCAGATTCATTCGTCAATTGCTTGATCTTGGGCAAGGTCACAGTAGGTCAGGAGTCTATCCTGGGAGGCAGGAATATACCCTTAATGGGACAAGATAGAAAGATGTCATTAGGGAGAACATGCCCAGAGATTTGGCAGGTCCGGTAGCAAGAGCTCAGCATCAAACCCATGAACTGTGAGGCAGCAACAGTACCCTTTTCTCCACCCAGCTGCTCCTTTCATTAGATTATGCAAAAGAGTAATACAATTCTCTATCCACTATTTCAGACTGAACATCTAAAAGTCAAAAATGTACAATTTTTGTCCAAAAAATAAATTTAGGTTTTTGACATAGACCATCATATTAAAAATACACATGTAGAAGCATTTATCCAAGGCCAGTTAAGCAGCAAACCTGACAGAAGTTTTTTTTTGCTTTGTCATCTCTTTCATCATTCGATGTGTCACTTGTTTTTCTGTTTTGTCCCATAGATTTTGAAGCTTTGTCCAAAGAAGAAGAGCTCTGCTGCCTACACGTTCTGCAAAGCCATGGGCCTCTTGGGGATGCAGTTCCACCTGTTTGAAAATGAATGTGAGATCATACATATCATGAATGTTGTTGCATTTTTTGTTAATAACAAAAGGGTGAATGAATGTAAAATGGGGAAAATGTTTTGGCTTATCTTTCAAGACTATTATCCTACATAGCTTAATGTATTGGGTTTCTCCTTTATTTTATTTTTTTCTCCTCCTCTCCACAAACCTTAAGGATTTTAAAAAAATAATTCAAATATTGTTTTTCTACGTAACATGTTTTATAAGGATTGTTATCAAATATATTTTGTAAATTTCCGGTGCTCTTTGCAGATTTTTTTATATGTATTTATATTTAAATCATATTTACAAATGCATTTAATCCTCACTGGCTTTTGAATAAAGATGATGTTAATAAATTGTTCCTTGTTTTTTTCCCTCTCTTTATTAGACTATCCCCATGCGATTACCATTGTGTCGCCGGTCTCTGGTTCAGATAAGAAGCAGGTCTTGAATTTTTGTGCTCTGAGCTCAGAAGAGCTGCTCAAGTTTGTGGAGGACCTGAAGGAGTCTATTGCTGAGGTGACTGAAATGGAGCAGATACGCATTGAATGTGAGTGCATATTTAAGTTAACCTCTATACCACTAGAAATCATACATTTTGTGTAAAGAGATCATATAATCACTGCTGTGACCAGACAGGGTGGAATTTATCACACCCAGTGCTTTTTGATTGGTTGTAGGCACCAAGCATACCAAATAAGGTTAATCTGCTTAAGTGCATATTAAAATTGACCTTAATCCAGATTACTCATGACTACTGAAATTGAGAGTGAGTGTGTGAGTTTGTTTGTGTATGTTTGTCTGCAGTGTTTCCAATAATCCCACAAAGAAGTAGTCCACAGAAAATAATATTTCACTGTTATATAACAGAAAAGGCACATTTATGCTCATTGGCATTTGTTCATTCATGCTAATAGTAATCAAGCAATCATGATGCAGCAGTTCAGTAAAGAAGTGCATACAGCCAAGCACCAAGAATGTCAGTTAAACTGAAGACTAAACATCAGATTGGGAAAGAATTGTTGGTGTAAATTTTTCAGAAACATTTTTAAAGATACAGTAACTGCCTTTAGACTTCATACTAGTGAATGAGTGGCAAACAAACAAAACAAAACAAAAATTCAGGAAGCTGTACTGCTTCGACAAACCTTATCAAAGAGTGAGGTCAGACGAGAATAGACAGATATGTTCAAATTAAAAGGAAAAATATGTAGACTATAAGGAGTCTCAGTGAAGCTTATCTTAAGGATAGTCCACTAGGTCAGGGTTTAATAATATCACTTAGCTAATACAGTTTTGTTCATTTAACTGCTCAAAAATTATGTTCTATTCCAAGTCTTAGTATTCCTGTGAATTTTATTTATTGGGAAGTGAATATTCTTCCCGTGGGCTCACCACCTGCAGGAGGGACCGTAAGGGACGGTGCTGTGAGGATTGGGCAGCAGTCGAAGGCGGGAGAAAATGAATGAATGAATGAATGAATGGGAAGTGAATATTCAACTAAATAGCATGCACAAGAATTTAAATTTTATTGAATTTTCTCTGAAGTTTTCTGAAGTGGTGTAGTGGTCTCAAGTTATTCATCCTTCAATCAACATGGCTGCAGGAACTAATCCAAATTATGGATAGCGGGCAACATTTATTTTTAAGACACAAGATGCTTAACTAAACCTGAAGACTCAAACTAAACCAATTGTGGTGTTGCAGATATACAATGTGTTCTAAACCAAATAACTTTTAACAGTACAGTATAAATAATGTAATTTGTGATCTCCAGTATTACAGTTTGGTGGTGATGGTTCTTTTTCCAAATTCGCTCGGTGTTTCACTATGGGAATTGCTTTGGGCATGACCAACTATGGAAGCATTCGGTGCAACCCAGATTAGGATGGGTTCCCTCTTAAATCTGGTTCCTCTCAAGGTTTCTTCCTTATGCCATCTCGGGGAGTTTTTCCTTGCCACAGTTGCTCATCAGGGACAAACGTACTTACAAAGAACATATTTACTTTTAATCAACACATTATCTGTGTAAAGCTGCTTTGAGACAATGTTCATTGTTAAAAGCGCTATATAAATAAAAATGAATTTAAATTGAATTGAAGCTCCTATGACACTACCTCTGTCTTGACAGACAGGTCGACCTGAGACCAGGCTCCACCCCACTATTTCTATTTAATCTCTTAGAACGTTATTTGTGCTTTCTTTCTGTGAGGGACTACATCGGACTCTCTTAGCACATACAGTTTCCTGCTGTTTTTCACTAAACTGTTCAACGAGCAGATTTGATTCTGGCACCGAATGCAAAACCAGTCATACGGGATGCTATTCAAAGTGCCAGTCAAGGCGTGCTATTCCTTTTCGACCTATCAAGCATTAAATTACTACGATAGGGAATTAGTGGCATCAAGCTATCTAAAGTCTTCACCCGTCATGGTGAGCCCTTGAAGGGCTAACTACACTTTAAAAATCGATAGACTAACGTGTTGTGACGAGTCTTGATTACTCTGCACTCAGCCATGTTCACTGTCATGACTGCACAGCACGGGGTGACTCGGTCTCGCAGGCGGACAGTAACCTGCACAAGGTATGTAAACAAGCCACCGAAAAATGAGGCCTAGCATGGCCCACGGCCCAGGACATGGAATGAGCTGAATGGGACCTTTATGACTTCTTTTGGGGTGGTGTCGTCGAGAGTTACTATGATGACGGAAGTGTCATTACAGGGCTGGGGAGCGACCCTAATGGGCAGAGCTGTGAATGGCGTTTGGCCCTCACAGCTGATCCTAAGACATATAAACTACTTGGAGTTGTTGGCAGTGTTTTTAGCACTAAAACATTTTCTGACCTTCATAAAGGGCCAGCATGTTCTAGTGAAGACAATTCCACAGTGGTCGCATACATCAACCAGCAGGAAGGCATACGCTCCCTTTAGTTACATCAGTTACATCAAGAAAACTGATAATGTGGTGTGACACGAGGCTTTTTTTCATTAGAGCAACTCATGTTCCACACAAGTGGTGAAACAGATATGGCAGAGATACAGCCTGGCTGCCTAGTGTCCTCTGTATTTCCCCTTTAAAGGACTAAGATGCACCATTGGGTGTGGATGCTTTAGCCCACCTATGGCCAAATGTCCTTTAATATGCATTTCCTCCACTGAGTTTGATTATCACCACTCTAGTTAGAGTCAGTGAACTGGGATGTTCTGATAGCTCCACCTTGGATATCCAGGCATTGGGTAGCCAAGATAGTTCAACTGCTGTCAGATCAGCCGGGGCCACTCCCTCCACGGAAGGACCACCTGTCCCAGGTGGGAGAGCCTGGCCCATGAGAGGTGGAACTTGAGTGAGGCATGTCTACCCCCCATCAGTTATTATAAAGTGTGTAAGTAGATGAGGTTCTGACACACTTAAAAGTGTAAATAACTGATGGGGGGTAGACATGCCTCACTCAAGTTCCACCTCTCATGGGCCAGGCTCTCATGGGTGAGTCCTTGAAGAGGGCATGGCCGAAGTCACATTGTCCCTTTTCAGTGTTCAGTGGGAGACCTATAATGTTTTCTTTGGGATTTTCTGGATAAAGGGAAAGCTTTTTCTACTTTGAAAGTATATCTAGCAGCTATTTCTGCATGTCATGTCAGGTTTGGTAACAAACCTGCAGGTCGGCACCCTTTAATAAGTTGTTTTATGAGAGGCAGAGAGATCTGTCAGTGGTCTTAGAGGCTCTTTCTCGACACCCTTTTGTGGCATTGAATAGCATAGGGTTGAAATGTCTCTCTATAAGACAGCGATGCTTGTAGCTCTGTTGACAGCTAAGTGTGTGAGCGGCTGTCCCACTGGATTGTTGAGGCTATATCTCTGGCATATGAATGCAGAGGTTCTCAGGTGCCTGAGGGTCTAAAATCCCACTCAACTGGGGGGATGGCAACATCATGGGCCCTACTTAGGAGAGTTTCTGTTTAGAATATTTGTGTGGCAGCTGGTTGGGCTACGCCACACAGTTTTGTTCGATTTTATAGGCCAAATGTGTCTGAGTCAACCACAAGCAATGCTAGGAGCCAGAAGGTCAGAGCCCATGTAATTTAGGTATAGCGGGATCACGTTCAATCCGGGAGTGTTCTACTGTATATCTCCCATAGTGAAATACAGAGCGAAGTTGGGTTACTTAATACAATTCCGGGTTCTTTGATAACATAGTGAGGCGTTTTACCAACAATTCCCCCCTTGCAAAGGAACGGGAAGAAATCTTGCTATAATGACGTTGTAAGGGGTCAACCTGTCTGTCAAGCCCAAAGCGATTCCCATTGTGAAACACCTCACTCTGTTATCAAAGGATTCCGGGATTAAAGGACTCGGGATTACGTTAAATAACCATTATTGTTTCCAATTGAAATTCTTTGAATAAATCCAAAAATGTACAACAAAGTCTAATGCTGGCAAACTGGCTAATGCAGGTAGGACCTTCATTGGGGTTAAATGCTTATTAAAACACAAAGACCTTTGTTGGAGCAACTTGTTTGTGTTTTTAGTGAATATACAATAAATGTAATGAATGAGATGAGAACCTGCTGATAGGGTTAGACTTTGGTCTAATCAGTATGTGGTTGTGCTCATTGAAACTTGCCATTTATCAACAAATTCTACAAAACTGCTGATGACTGACAAAAAAATGGACAGTGTATGAATTAAATAAATTTCCCTTATTTTAATTGCCTTTGTTTCCTTAGTAATGAGCTTGTGTAGCCTATTCCACACAAAGTACTGTGGAAAAATAAAGCACTTCAGCTGCACAGCATGATTAGGTTAATATATTGTAATGAAAGCGCACATTTTGACATTTTTCATCTGCAGACATTTGGGGATTTGGAGTTACTATATAAATAATAGAGTAATTCAAATCTGCTTCTCCAGATGTAACAGAGAATTCATATTAATGCTCCACTTTAGAGCCATATAAAAATGCATATGCTTTCAGCTTATATTTTGTTCCTGGTAAAAATGTAAATTATGTCTGTTTTTTTTTTTTGGTTTGTTTCTTGAACCAAGAGCCCCGGCATGCTCTCCTGTATGTTTGCCAGATTTTATATCCTTTGTGAGGCTCAGAATGTTTTGATGATGCATTTATTCAGTTTTGTTGCTGAACTTTTAAGCACATTTCAAAAGACCATAATGAAGAGAGAAGATGCAAAGGAAGGAACTGGTAGTTCAAAGAGGACCAAGGAGTGTGTGTCGATGTTGAGGAAAAAAAGGAAAATGTATTAGAGTGCACCTTAAAGTGAGTCTCTTGCTGATGCTGGCCTTTGTTCAGTACATCCATAAAGCACAGACCTATGGGAATTGTGTGTGTGTGTGTGTGTGTGTGTGTGTGTGTGTGTGTGTGTGTGTGTGTGTGTGTGTGTGTGTGTGTGTGTGTTTGTGTGTGTGTGTGTGTGTGTGTGTGTGTGTGTGTGTGTGTGTGTGTGTGTGCGCGGGCATATATCTCATTTTTTTCCCCACTCTGTCACCATCTCTTTTTTTCTTGTCTCTGAGGTGAACTGAACTTTTGTCCTCCTTTTGGATATACTTTTTGATTGTTCTTTTTTTTTTTGTCACATTTCTGTTTGAAACAAATGCAGCTCATCTGATCTGATTTTTCCTTGAGGGAAGTTCGGAAGTTTGGAATAATAAAATGCAATCTTATTAACATTCATTGTCAAGTTTAATTCTATAGCGTTTTTACAAAAGACATTGTCCCAAAGCAGCTTTACAGAATTTAAGAGTTAACATTGTATCTGTTTAGCCATCCTTTGCTAGGCATTGTTCTGCTTCTTTTTCTTCCTCCTGATCATCTGCAGTCTTAAAGATCGTCCAGATTCATGTGTGCAGCATTACGTGTTATACCACAGCATTAATGAATTATCAGATGTGAAGGTGAGGATTCATTTTCTATCACAGCAAAACTCTGATACAGATTCTGGTTTTAATTCAAATCAGAGGTTCCATATTATTTTGCTCACTTAAATATATTATAGTTTCTATAGTAACAACTTAGTCCCAAGGACTTGGACGGCAGATGCTTAGAATAATTCAAGGCTAATAATAAACTGATTAAAAATCGTGTCGGGCTATAACAAGGAAAAATGGATAATCGCTGATAAAGGAGCTAAAGGAGATATTTAGAAAATATTTATTCGGTGTCCATACTTTGTAACGGTCAATAGGTTTTCTGCCACTGAAGACTTTTAATGATAAGACTCTCTGGTGTCTTGTTAGCATTACAAATACTAAAAAAGCTTCAAAAGAGGAGCTAGTGATATAACTGCTGTAAATAGTTGCTTCACCAAATGTTAGAACCTGAACTAATTTATCTTGTGGATTTAATCTATAAATAGTTAAGATATATCTCTTTTAAAATTCATACTCATTGGTACATTTGTGGATTAAGAGAAAGCATACGATAGGGTGCCGAGAGAGAAGTTGTGGTATTGTATGAGGAAGTCAGGTGTGTCAGAAGCGTGTGTGAGGGTGGTGCAGAACATGTATGAGTACAGTGTAACAGCAGTAAAGTGTGCAGTATGAACGACAGACTAGTTCAAGGTGGCGGTTGGATTGCATCACAGATCGGCTCTGAGCCCTTTACTGTTTGCAGTGGTGATAAACAGGATAACAGACGAGGTCAGACAGGAGTCTCCATGGACTATAAAGTTTGAGAATATTTTGTTGATTTGTGGTGAGAGTAGGGAGCAGGTTGAGAAGAGCCTGGAGAGGTGGAGGTATGCGCTGGAGAGAGGAGGGAATTAAAGTCAGTAGGAGTAACACATATGTGTGAATGAGCGGGAGGGCAGTGGAGTGGTGCGGTTGCAGGGAGAAGAGGTGATGAAGGTGGATGAGTTCAGATTCCTGGGTGTGAGAGTGTGTTAGAGAAGTGAAGAAAAGAGTGCAGGCAGGGTGGAGTGGGTGGAGAAGAGTGGCAGGAGTGATTTGTGATAGAAGGGTATCTGCAAGAGTGAAAGGGAACGTTTATAGGACTGGGTGAGACCTGCAATGGTGTATGGATTAGAGACAGTGGTATTGAGTAAAAGAGAGGAGGTGGAGCTGGAAGTAGCAGAGCTGAAGATGTTGAGGTTTTTGTTGGGAGTGACGATGATGGACAGGATTAGAAATGAGTTTATTAGAGAGACAGGGCATGTATGACGTTTTGGAGACCAGGTGAAGGAGGCGCAATTGTGATGGTTTGGACAGTTGCAGAGGAGGGACATGGGGTATATCGGTAGGAGAATGCTGAGGATGGAGCCATCAGGAAGAAGGAAAAGAGGGAGACCAAGGAAGATGTTTATGGATGTGGTGAGGGAAGACATGCAGTTGGTTTGAAAGAGGCAAGTATAGAGGACAGAGGGGTATGGAGACGGATGATCTGCTGTGGCGACCCCTAATGGGAGAAGACGAAAGAAGAAGAAGAAGAAGAAGAAGAAGAAGAAGAAGAAGAAGACTTATTGGCAAGCAAGTGTGAGAAAATACTCAACTCATTGTGCTAACAGTACCATTGTACCCTGTCTTGGATTATTGTATTTCCTGTTATTTTTTTTAATCCCTACTCGTTATTATTGTAACAAAATTATACAGTAGTCAACCAAACCCTAAAAACATTAGTTTAGTTAGGCATTAATAAATGCAGGGATGCAGAGTTTAACAAAACCCCCAGTGTATTGTTTGTGATGTGTGTATGATTTGTTTGAGTTCTGTTAGAAAGTGTATGGTTTGTGGGGGGGGAGGTTTTTCTCTTTTAAAAAAATCATTTTCTCCTGTGGTGTTGTTATACCTGTTACCTGCTAGTACACTTGAGGAGAAAAATGCTGTGTATGCTGCAGAGATGAGTAGAGTGTGCAAAAGCTGTGATGTGCCTCATTAGGATTCCTTCTGTATGCAGAAAAGTGGCAAAGTTTTGCACTACTTAAGAAGGCATACAGTTTTCCCCAATCCCAGAGCATGGAGTGAATGCGAATGGCTGTTGTTAAGAAGTATGACTTAAAATCTGATGTGGTGTGATGCTTAGATGGTGCACATACTTTTCTTTCTCTCTTTCTCTCTCTCTTTTTCTCTCTCTCTCTCTCTCTCTCTCTCTCTCTCTCTCTCTCTCTCTCTCTCTCTCTCTCTCTCTCACTCTCAGGGGAGTTGGAGAAGCAGCAGGGAGCTAAAACACTCACTTCTAAGAACAATGGCACCCAGTTGGAGATCCGTGGGAGACAGACCTCTCCATCGGGTACTTGGCATCAAACTTACATGAAATAAAATGAACAAATAAACAAATTGTGAATGCAAAACTACACCCCAGTAAGCCAGACCCTTACAGACACATGTGAATTTGAAGGAATTCAGAGAAATTTTTTATCAAATTGTGTCGCACCCATTTAATTTTATTTGATGGTTTTATTTTTTCTAAGGCTATTATCCCTTTATACTTAATTTTAAAACATGGCACAAGTGCATCATAGGGTATTTTGCAGCTGGATTTAAACCATTTTACACTGAATCCATTTGGCTTGCAATACATACATACATACAAACACTAACATACATACACTATATGGAGAGGACCTTAGTGGACACCTGAGAAATCACACATCTCATTCTAGTCCTCCTTTGCTGTTTTAATAATCTTCACTTCTGTAGGAAGGTTTTAAGACCATTTTTTGTTGTAGGGATCTTTGCTTATTTTGTCAAAAGAACTTTCTGAGCTCAGACACTAATGAATGGTTTAGGAAGTCTGGCACAAAATCAGAATTCCAGTTTATCTCAAACATATTTGGGTTGATATCAGGTGTCTGTGCAGGTCACATAAGTTTTTCCATTCCAACCTTAGCAAACCATGTCTTCTGAACAGTGCTTTGTGCACAGGTGTATTGTCAAGCTGGAAGATAGTTGGTACTCTTAGTTCCAGTCGAGTGAACTTATAATGCAACAGCTTACAAACATCTTATACTATTATGTGCTTTCAGCTTTTAAAGCAGCAGCTTGGAGAGGGCCCACATAATGGCTGTGATGTCCATACAATACTAATACATATTCAAACATATTTTATTGATTCATTAATCTTCAGTAACCAAATGTAGGAACACCGAGTGCAGCCTGTATGAGCTGTCAATCCATCACATAACATGCATGCACACATTCACATCTACAGACAATTTAAAAACTAAAATGTGGAAAGCCGGGAAGCTGTGAGGAACCTGTACTGTACATTGAGGCATTTCCAGGAACTACATAAATGTTTTTTTTTTTTTACAACATAGGACACTTCTTTTAAAAGTTGTGTTATATGTGTAGATGTAGAAGATACAAGTTAATTTAATGAAACTTGTTGGCCTTAAATTACCTTGATTACATTCCATAATAAGGGGAGGTAACTGGTTACATCCAATCTTTTAGACTGAGTAAGGGTTTAGGAGATGTGCTAGTGTATATATTTTTACATTACCAGATACTAGCATATGCTATAGCATAGATAATAGTAACGCTCATTAAAACTAACTTTACATTGTACAATTTTTTGCCTGATTTTTACAGCCAGCTTTTATATTACAAAAGTAATATTTGTTTGTGATTTAAGTGGTCTTTTAGCTAATTACAATCCAATGGCTGATTTAGTGCTTTTGTGGACAAAAGTGGTCTTTTATTTAAACAAGTGTTATTTAAAAGGCACCAATTGCAAGAAGACATAGGATTATGCAGAATTTGCTGGACAGATGCACATACAGTAGCAGCAATGATGAAATAGAAACATGCTAATTATGCATATTCCCTCAGGCATCCTTTGAACAATGTTTGTTTATGCAATCCCATTTTCTGCATAAGCTTTAATAACACTAAATTGATAAAATACGCAGAATATATTTATTTTCTTTCATGAGAGAATCTTCTTTATATAATCTGACATGAAAGAACATACTTTTGTTTGTATTCTGTTATAGAATTCAGACATGATTGTGACACACATTTAATTACAGTCCAAATCTGGCTTCCCATTTCAGGCATATTGTTTTGCTTTGCTTTGGACACCCAACCAGCTGCTGTGTCCCAAATCAGTCAAAATGTTTTTATCCACCTCTGTTTATGACTGGAACAAAGAAAATAATCACTATACAGTGTTTATTTCAGGAGGTTATAATGTGGGGCAGGGAGAATTGACAGGCAGACACAGGTAAGCCGATCATGCTCTGTAGCTATTAGACTGATGATCATCTTAATTATGTCACATAGGAATAGCAGGATTAGGTTGTGGAAATGTTTAAGTAGTCTTGCTAAGGAGTAACAGCAGCAAATGTGTTACAGCTGTAACCTTAAAGTTTTTGGTTATGACTAGCAGTATAGCGTAGGTTTTACATTTGCACTGAATCTGTTCATGGACATTAGTTATACTTTGTAAACGAATATAAGTTTGCCATGGAAAATGAGTAATCACTCTGATGATAAGCATCATTGACATGAGCCTCTCTAGTCATGGCATTTGACAAACAGGAGTCTCATCATTGCTCTTGACTCAAGTGACTTTCTGTCCATTCATATCCCAGTGCTCGAATTATCACTGATTAAATCAGTGGCTTTTGTTCTGTTGACTACATATTTGGCTTAACATTCAAGCTGTTTAAATAAAAAATTTAAACCAATTTAAAATGCAGTCTTCTCTACAGTGTTATGTAGAGCTCAGATAAATTCAAATAAAAGCTCAGATACTGATTTATAATTAGGAAGTCTGGCAAAAAATAATAATTTCAGGTTATCTCGAAAATATTTGAGTTGATGTCAGATGTCTGTGCAAGTCACTTGAGTTTTCCAGTGGCAGGCCATGCATTTGGGCCCTCAGTGGGGACTTACCCGACTTAATCCACTTCTTGATACCACCACTATTAAGTCGCATTTATAGAAACCATCAATACTATACAAAATGTGATATAACAATGCGTGGCATTACAGAGAGAGGCATTTTGCATATGGAGTGTAAATACCATTTTTACTAAAGCAAGCTCCAAACCTCTACACTACAACCACAACTGTGCCACCTACATCATTTGGAGCAGTTCAAAATCAATATTTGTCTAATAACATGACAAAAACATTAAATGTTTTAAATAAAATACAACCTATTCCCCAGAGATTCATACTCAGAATGCATACTCACATAATTTGCACCGCTCCTCAGAGGCTGTAAGCGTCTGGTGGTACCGCTCGTAGGCACTGGTCTGGAAGTGGCTAACAAACCCTTTCCCGGACTGAGACAAGCTAGCTAGCTTCACCTCTCATCACAATGTCTAGCTTTTCTTGAAAATGTATTTTTAAGTATGTCCGAGATTCAATAAATTTCTCTTTCTCCGTCAGCTATTGTGGGCATAAAAAAATCTAACTCAGATGTATTAATGTGTGCAGAGCGATACAGATGTGTTTTGCTAGTCAAACTTGACTGTAACAGTTTCCCTCTGACCAACCAATCAGGGGCCGAAAAAATGCTGACGCTATTCTGGGCCAGCTAGCTGAAATCTGAATGGTTAAAGAACCATACCCATTGCTAATATTGTCTAAGGTACAACAGCCAGCACTACTGAATCTAAAGTCCCTGGGCAGATTAGATTGACATGGCAGCACATAGAGGCTGAAATCTGATTGGACATCCGCATATACTTACTGGAAGCAGTGCAGACAAGAGAAACGCTACAAAATAAAGAGAATAAACTGTTGGTAATAAATTAATACAATTTCATGTAACAAATATTAGAATTTAGGTTGTAAATGTAGGTAAGTGCTTCTGATAGTGTTTAGACCAGCAGAAAAGTCCTTGCTATTTCGTGTTCCAAATTTGAGGCAGCAACTTGGAGAGGGCCCACATAATGGCTGTGATGTCTACAGAGTGCTAATACATATTTAAACATATTTGAGGATTGATTAATTCATTAATCTTCAGTAACCAAATGTAGGAACACTGGATGCAAGGCAGGAATACTCTCTGTATGAGCTGCCAATCCATCACATAACATGCATGGACACATACGTATAGTAGATTGACTATACAAATCTTGCAAAGATCTTCTTAATATTATTTTTATTCTTTTTTTGGCTAAAAGTTCTGAACTCCACAATAATAAAAGCCTAGACTAAGGATTTATTCAGGAATCAGTGAGGAACCAGGACATTGAGGCATTTCTTTAAACTACAAAAATGTTTTTTACAACCCCATACTGCATGTGACTCATTTGGTCATCAGTACACATGATTGAGTCTTGTAGCCACAGAAATAAACTAATTATATTTTTCAAAACAGACCATTATTCATTACTGATACATAATTTCTGGCCCCTCATTTAAAAAAATGACCCTCATTTTGCTTCTTTTTGCTGCTCAGGCAAAATTGAAGCAGAGACAGCGCAGAGTGGACACAGTGCGGTAGAGGTAAGTAGCCACTGTTGTTGCAGGTAAGTCCCTGCACATTTTTTTTTGTACACAGAAGTGCAGTATAGTTCAGGTTGTTTTGCACTTAGTTAACAGTCTATTGCATTTAGTAACTAAGGCACAGCAGCTATAGCCTGTATCTCGGGGTTCGAAGGAACCACAGCCACATGATCCTTTAGACCATCCACCGTCCCTTCAGTGCATATCAGGTCAAATTACCCCTAGGGCCAAAGTAAAAGGAAATCCAATGGAGGTCAAACTCATACATATAGTACTCATTGCTTAGGTCTTTTAGCAGTTGTACATTTGGAGAAAGAATGCTGGGGTATTTTAGAGTAAAGACGTAAAGAACAAAGTGATGTCTTTTGGTGAAAGTGTGATTGCTGTAAGCATTTGAGAGAAGAAAGAATTTGCAGGTTAATATGCAATCCTGCATGTGATCTTTCTGCTTCTTTTTGTGGCATTGCTTTGAAGTATGGAAGTGTGAAGAGAGGGAGCAAGACAAAGACAGTGCATGTCGTTGGGTAGGGGTGTGTATGTGTGTGTGTGTGTGTGTGTGTGTGTGTGTGTGTGTGTGTGTGTGTGTGTGTGTGTGTGTGTGTGTGGTGCTCCCATGCCAACGTCCACATTAGAGTGTGTTAACACTTACATTAATATGAGCAGTCACAATCTCATCTCCAACATCTCAGAGGACATATTAAACATCCCTCTGTAAAAACAAACCCGGTTTGATCTACATTACCCAGTGGATTGTGCATTTAGACTGTGATCTTAGCTCTACTTGACTCTGGGCTGGATGTCTGTGTGTCTGTGTGTGGGTATGTATGTGTGTGGGAACACACAAGCAAATCCACACTGAGCCAGTAACGTCGGATGAATGTTTAAGTAGAACTCTGCACCTTTTCACTGTGGCTTTGATTAATGGCTGCTCCTATCTGGACAGGCTCCTAGGATAAAAGTAATTACCATGCATTTAATACTTTATTCTGATCATACACAGAGGATATTGAGGTGAAGGGATGTGCCGCAGATGTGCGCTACCAGGCTGGGATTTGGTTAAGTGGCATTGCAGACAGCCATCTCTGGCCCTGGCATGTCAGCTTTTTGCCAAGATTATCAAAGTGACGGTGTGAGCTGTGTGGTGTGTAAATGCCAAACCTCCCCAGAGGGACAGGGTGCTGTTGGAGCACGTTGCAACATAGAAGGAGGGGGTCAGCATTAAAGCTAGCAGCTTCTTAGAGAGAGGGTATGTGTGTAAGATGGAACCTGAGACATTAAAAGCTCATTCTTTTTGTTCTTTTTAAATACTAACACTTCTAATACAGCAGTTCACACTGCCCCAATAATATTGGCACCCTCTGTGAATATGAGCTGTGAACAATTATCTGTATTGTTTAATATTTAACGTTTTGTCACATCACCTGGATATCAAACATTTGCAAATACATTAAAAAAAAAATATATTATTATTAAATGTATGGGTGTCACAATTATTGATTGACAATCATTTTAATCTAATCTAATCTAATCTAATTTAGTCAGGGCACCCTTTTTTTAGTCAGCTTCCTCCATGTGAATATAATTGCAGCCTTTTTTCTCATTCAATGTAATATTAATAGAGGGCATTGTATGTGTTATAATTATATTGAATCATAAGGAATACAAATATAATAATAATATTAATAGTTGTTATATCTAAATGCTATAGTACGAGTATAGTAATCAAACAATTACAGTTATACTTAAGTGTTTATGTGATTATAACTGTGCTGATCAATTATCAAGCCTGATAGAAGGTTCAGAAGGTCCTTAGTTGATTTATTTTCTATAAGAGCATAGCTTTAGGTTAAGGCAAATGACAGTTTTATATGTATGTATGTATGTATGTATGTATGTATGTATGTATGTATGTATGTATGTATGTATGTATGTATGTATGTATGTATGTATGTATGTATGTATGTATGTATGTATGTATGTATGTATGTATGTATGTATGTATGTATGTATGTATGTATGTGTATATGTAGAGTATATTGCTTGGCTTGGTGTAATATGTTAACCTTGGCCAGGGATTTTAATGCCAGATGCTCCATATAATCAGATTATATGTAATATATATGTGTAACCATTGATACAATGGCGTTTTCTGTGTTTTTTCTGTGTTTCATTTGTGGCATACATTTTATTATATAAATAAACACAAAAAAAAATTATTATATAAATATAATAATCATAAACTATAGAGTGTAAAGAGAGTAGAGAGCAATAGAAACAATTAATACATTGATAAATCAGTGACAGATAGAAAATATAGATAGAAGGCAAAATTAGGAGCATTATTCATAACAGTTATTTAATGCATAATCCTAACCATGCATATAAATCGCTCCTAGTTTTTGTGTGGGAAAACATTTTTTTTTATTCAATTCTATTGCACTTGTATAGAACTCTCAACAACAGGCATTGTAACAAAGCAGCTTTACTGAAATCTGAATACAAATATAAATCCCTAATGAGCTAGCCAGAAGCAATAATAGCAAGGAAAAACTCCCTGATATGACATCAGGCAAAAAAATAAATAAATAGAACCTTGAACTGAGCCAGACTCAAAATGGATTCCTTCATCTTCTGGGGGATACCGGATGCAAATTATAATGATGATCATTTTAGCTCACAAACTGGATTTTTGGGGCATTTCCCCATCATTCTGATTTTTAATATTGATTTCTCCGTTGAGATTTTAATGGACTTGCTTGTGGTGCTTTGTTAATGTTGTTTTAATTCCAGTATCTCCATGCTAAGTATGCCGCAATTGCTGTAATGATGATAATGTATTCTAGCAAGCTTATGCAGGAAAAAGGATCACTTCAAGTAGAATAAACACTGCAGTTTGCATAGTGTGTGTGTGTGTGTGTGTGTGTGTGTGTGTGTGTGTGTGTGTGTGTGTGTGTGTGTGTGTGTGTGTGTGTGTGTGTAGTTTGGTTAGGAATATACCGATTGTTTTAGAAAGGTTCTCTCACTCTATAAAGAAGTCACCTTTATACAAGACTTAATCTTGATATTTTTAATAATATTATCCGTGTTATATTAGATCCTTATGAATTCGAAGGCAGAGGTAAATCTTTCATTAAGCCAACTGTGGCTTGGCAGCGTGCTAGAAAATTGTTAATCAGGAAATGTTGGCCTTTCAAGAGACTCCATGTGTGTTCGGCATAGTATCAGTCAGCCAAAAACAGAGAGAACAGGACAAGTCCCTGAAGAGCTTTACCCTATCTGCCAAGCTGAAAGAACACAGGTAATCTTGAGAACGTTTCACAGCTTTTCCACACCAATTCTCTGGACAGGCCGACACACCGTCAGTCATTCACCCAGTTGACTGTCTCCAGCAATCAGTGTGATGTGTTCTCTCAGGAGTTAGGTAGCATTTAATAATCAACATGCGTTGTTATGGAATCAGTCAATTCAGTCCTTGTGTTTATGAGTACAATTTTTAAGTCTCTTTAATCAATTATATCAGTGCAGTCACAAAATTGATTCTGAAATATTCAGTTTAATGTGGATCTCTATTAAAAGTAATATAAATAAGTAACACATGAAGGAAAAGATTACAGAAGTTCTAAGATGCCATTCTTTATGATATTATCTATATCTCAATATAAAGTTTTCTTGTTCTCATGCGGGCGAGTGAACGAGATTCGACGCTCGTGCACTCGCCCGCTGCCACAAATGGTTATGGTTATTGCAATAATGCTGCAAAATGCTTTTATGCCAAATACACAGAAAAATAAAGACTGATCAGAAGGAAACAGATTTTGTTATTTTGAAGTTGTGATCATGAGAAAACAAGAATGAAAAAAATATTATAATGCATGACCTCATAGAACTCTCAGAAAGGATAGCATTGCAACATAAAAAATCCTATGAATGCCCCGATCAAGCATAAAATAAATATGTGGCTCATATTTTTATATCTATAAAAAAATATTTATTAAAAAATATATCTTGTACTGTGTAGCAAATTGGAAAATTATGAACGTGATGGTAAAAAAACGAATTGTATCTCCAATGCAGGAACAAACTATTTGCTTTGTAATGGATTAGAGAAAAAAGTTTTTGCATTTTAGAAATTAAGTGTTCATTACAGAAAATCCATCATAATTAGCTTACATAAAACTATTGCTTCTAACCAGGATTACCTATTTTGAAAAAAAAAAAAAATTGTCTTCAATTAATATTTGCTTTGTTATAGTTAGGCTGTTTCGTGGATGTGTGACGACGTGTCAGTCTCTCCTGATATGTTTTTTCAGTTATTTGTGTATATGTGGTATTGTGTGACAAATAATATTGCACCCAGAGTGGTATTTGGTGATAGAGATGGGTAACACTTCAAGCTGTAAAGTGTAGTCAGGTGTGTTGAAGCTTATTGTTTGCTGGAGGCATAGTAGGTATTGTAACTGAACTATGAAATCAAGGCATGCATTTGGACATACTGTATGTCTCCTGTGGTGTAGATGTTTGTCCCCTTTACTTGCCCCCTTTTCCTTGATTGACCTCCTATTTTTACCCCAATTTGTCCCGAAACCCCTCCATGTAGATGTACGTTCCACATGACCCCTGTGATGTTGGTGTGGTTGCCAAGAGAGACACATAGGCCCTCAGTGTCCTCTTAACCACCAGCATTTCTACACCCACGTGCACAGCGACACACTCACAACCTTTCCACCTCGTTATGATGACCTAAGTTCAGACCTCCACTTCCCTCCTCACTCTAAGGAGATGTTCCGCACCCTGAGTCCCACCCCCACGCATGTCTGTTGTGATGTGTTTTTCACCAGAGGGCTAATGGCCGTAGAAGGAGGACAGTCTTATAACATGTGATGCTGTCTCTGGCTGTTTTCTAAACTAGGTGTCAATTCACAACAGGCTTCAGACGTACCAGCTCAGTGCAGTGCCATCCCCAGAGAGCGCCGCCCTTCTTAACCAGCGGGGGGAGCTGTGCCAGGCGCCGTGTGCCAGCCCTGCACCCTCGTACCCTCAGCAGCGGCCTGACACGCTCATCCAGTGCCAGCAGATTGTGAAGGTCATCGTGCTGGACAAAGGCGGTCACGGGCATGTTGAGCCCCTCCTCGGTCAGAGCCCCACCCACCAGCTTATCTCGTCACCTGATGGGGGTGGAGCCCAGCGGGAAAAGGATGGTTCTCAGCCTCCGCTACCTCCGCCTCCTCCACCATACAACCACCCTCATCAGCCCTCGCTTATCACTGCATAGGACCCTGAGTGGCTCTCGAAGTATAGTGTAGAGCTTAAAAAAATACCTAAAGCTGAAAAAATATATAGATAACCTCCACGTGCTTACCATTTGTGTATATATGTAAACATACAGAGAAATATTAATAAAAGAAGAAAACAAATACACATATAAATATGGATATTTACGGTTAACTAATAAAAAAATGAAATAAGTATGTACTTTATTAACTTTGCAAATATGTGAAAAAAAAACAATGTGAAAAGAAGATTTACTTGATTCCAGCTGATTTTGAAAAACAAAATGTAGTTTTAAAATATTTTTTTGTCACTTTGGACTCTGACAGGTCAACACCAGTCATTATTTGGAAGAATTTCACTGCTATTTTTAGAGCTAAATGAGAAAAGGAATTAATCAATATACTAAAAAAGCAGCCAAAATGACAGCCTGTCTCTGAGCTAGGTCTCATTTATTTTAGTCTTTTATTAACTTACTGTAAAACCTATTGTGTGTATGTGTGAGCACCAGAATGATGAGTGACATGTGCCAAAATATGAAAAGAAAATAATTGAATACATTTTAACTGCAATATCTTTTCTCAAACTCTGTATGTGGTCCATATCGTGCTCTTTTAAAATGGGGACGTATTATGTTATTGCTCTACATTTCAGATAAAACCCTTGATTGTCCTGCTTTTAGCCAAACCTTGAAACTTTGCATCTGCTATTGCTCTTTTGCTCAGGAACTCTAGAACGTATATGAACATGTAGCATCTCAGAACGTAGGTGGCAGTAATAAAGAGGACTTTTTAATCCCAGCTTCCCTTTTTGCACACATGGATATCTGCTTGGCATTCTGTGATCCGATTTGAAAAACAACAGCATAATGACTCTGACTGTTTCCTTGACACAGATTTCTTCTCCATCATCTGCACTTACTGGATATATTGAACCCTTACATCTATTGGACCTGAAGTTCACTTAGCGTCATGTTTGTTTTCCCTCATGTTTTCCCTCAGTATAACTCTGTTCACTCTTTTGATGTAACATTTAAAAAAAATAATTTTGAGACAAAACACTTGAATTGTATTGTTTGTTCCTGTTTGTTGAGTCCCATTTGAGATGGATGTGGAATTGGGAGTTTTTTGCCTGTTTTTTCAACCTATATAAATATCATTTTCTGGGTCTGGAAGGGGTGTTAAATGGTTTTAGATCTGTCCACATTTCTGACATGTCATTGTCTGCCAAGTCTATAAGTGTATTAATCACTATCAATTTGTCTTAAATAGGTATTCGTTTTAGCTTCCCTATTCTCCTATCCAGCAAAGAATTTGGTTTATTATTATGGTGCTGCTTTTCAGAGCTCCCTATCTGAGCCAGTCTCCCATGTTTTCATTCCAAATGCATTTCCATGCTTGGTATTGGAAATGAGAGCAAGCGATCTCTTTGGAGCTTGTCTGTAGTCAGAGTTGATTTACTGGACCTGACTTGTTGATTGGATAGCATCAGACTGCCTATTCCCATCTCCACTACCTATCACCACTGCTCCCTGTCTCTCTCTCTCTCTCTCTCTCTCTCTCTCTCTCTCTCTCTCTCTCTCTCTCTCTCTCTCTCTCTCTCTCTCTCTCTCTCTTTCTCTCTCTCAACCCCCAAAAACAAAGTACTTAATAGACCTCTGTCCTTCATCAAGGAGAACTCTATCCTCTTTTACTTCACCTGGTTTGAAGTTGAGGAGTAAAATTGTTCTAAAATGGAGGCTTAAAAAAAGTTGACGTAGTCTCTGCAGCCTTCAAATCATAACGTTCCCAAAAGTCGAGCCGCTTCGTCCCTGCGTATGAAATATTGAATGAATGACATTCATTATTCACGAGGTAAAAATCTCCCAATAAACTCTGCACAACTCTTTGCTTTTCTGAGTGTATAGTGCCTGAAAGATATAACCACGCTATATGTGCTTATAGGGTATAAGATGTTTAGATACTGTCAAAGCAACTACAGCCAAAGGCTACAATGCTAATGCTAGCTCTGGGTTTGACTGACACAGAAAGGGCTAGTACACTGAGTAGCTGCCTTCAAATAACACTGACGTCTGCATCGGGCTAGCAGGGTGTGCATATGGGGCTCTGACATAAGAACCATGTTTTTTCCCATTTGCTTTGACCCATTTTCTTCTTCATCTGTGTTATCTACATGCTATTGAAATAAAAATTTCTGTATAGACACTTGAAGTTGAGGAGTGGCTTTTTTTGTTATATTTTTTTTTAATTCTCACATTCCGCATACTAATCTGGATTGATTTGTTCGTCCATAGACTGTAATTGATTTGACACTGTATTTTTTGTTAATTTGGGGACGATATATTGTGTTCATGCTTTACAAATTATTTACTACCTAAAAATCCTTCCAGGTTTGATTAAATCTTATACAGTATATTATGAGAAAATCTTGGATTTTTTTGTTGTAGACTGTAACAACTATATAGACAATCTATCGCTGTGAGTTTATACCATAACAATTGTGTATTATTGTGCTCTTCATCTGAGCTTTTTACTAGGAATGCTGCCCCCTAGTGGGCAACCATGCTGCATTTTAAAAGGACAAAAATATTTATCCTATAGTATCCTATCCTATGTATCCTATAGGACATCCCTGCAGTGGTGAACAGTATTGAGGTAAATGTAATTACTGTACTTAAGTAGCTTTTTTGCATATTTATGAGTGGACTTTTAACTGTTCAAGCATGCAGCAAGCCACAAATCAGGGTAGAGTGCTCTTGTTTTCATTACCGCTTGGCTGTATCTACTTAGACTAACATACAGTTCAACGTTAGTTCCCATTCAGGAACTCGAGCTGAATCACAGCGCTTTGGGAACGCTTCTGCGTTGTTCATGCTCTGAGAACTTCCGACTGTGTGTTCCTCCTAGCCCCCTTTAATTCAGAAACGCAAGGTTGTTGACAAGTTCCAGGCGGCCAAAAAGTCGGCAGCGTTTTAGAGGTATCTTCCTCATCGTGCCCAAGGGGCTGCTCGGTAAGCGCAGCCCCAGCCCGTTGCCGTGCACCGCAAAGTCTAGTAACAGAGTCTAGAAACAAAGCTTCTCCCTGTTTCAACAGGGTGTGTCCCACTCTGGTGGGGCCCGAGAAGGCTCTGGTCCTGGAACATGAAGTACGCACTCTCCTAAGGAAGGAGGCAATCAAGGTGGTCCCTCCTTTACTCAAAGAGTCTGGTTTCTACAGCCAGTAATTCGTGGTTCCGAAGAAGGATGGGGTTGTGTCTGATTCTACACCCTCTGAACCACTTGCTTATGAGGCTCAGGTTCAGGATGCTCACTCTCAAGCAGGTCGTGTCTCAGATCGGGTCGGAGGACTGGTTTGTCACGATAGATCTAAAGGACGCATATTTCCACATATCCACCCTTACTGCTCACAGGAGGTTCCTGAGGTTTGCTTTCAGGGCGAAGCTTACCAATATCGGGTCCTCCCGTTCGACCTGGCACTCTCACCCCGCACCTTCACAAAATGTATGGATGCGGCTTTGACCCAACTAAGGCTTCAGGGCATCCGCATTCTGAACTATATCAACGATTAGTTGATATTAGCTCAATTAGAGCTTCTCGCAGTCCAGCATCCAGATGTTGTTCTCCCCTGCATAAAGGAACTGGGGTTAAGACTAAACACCAAATCAAATCAAATCAAACTTTGTCACATACACATACATACAGAGTACGACATGCAGTGAAATGCTTTGTACCACTGTCCAACATTAAAACATAAAAAGGAATAGAATTAAGGATAAAAAAATATAATGTTAATAAATAAAAAGTATAAACTATAGAAAATATATGAAAATATATGTATATACAGTGGGTACAGAAAGTATTCAGACCCCCTTAAATTTTTCACTCTTTTTTATTTTGCAGCCATTTGCTAAAATCATTTAAGTTCATTTCTTTTCCTCATGAATGTACACACAGCACCCTATATTGACAGAAAAACACAGAATTGTTGACACTGTTGCAGATTTATTAAAAAAGAAAAACTGAAATATCACATGGTCCTAAGTATTCAGACCCTTTGCTCAGTATTTAGTAGAAGCCCCCTTTTGATTTAATACAGCCATGAGTCTTTTTGGGAAGGCTGCAACAAGTTTTTCACACCTGGATTCAGGGATCCTCTGCCATTCCTCCTTGCAGATCCTCTCCAGTTCTGTCAAGTTGGACGGTAAACGTTGGTGGACAGCTATTTTTAGGTCTCTCCAGAGATGCTCAATTGGGTTTAAGTCATTGCTCTGGCTGGGCCATTCAAGAACAGTCACGGAGTTGTTGTGAAGCCACTCCATCGTTATTTTAGCTGTGTGCTTAGGTTCATTGTCTTGTTGGAAGGTAAACCTTCAGCCCAGTCTGAGGTCCAGAGCACTCTGGAGAAGGTTTTCGTCCAGGATATCCCTGTGCTTGGCCGCATTCATCTTTCCCTTGATTGCAACCAGTCGTCCTGTCCCTGCAGCTGAAAAACACCCCCACAGCATGATGCTGCCACCACCATGCTTCATTGTTGAGACTATACTGGACAGGTGATGAGCAGTGCCTGGTTTTCTCAACACATACCGCTTAGAATTAAGGCCAAAAAGTTCTATCTTGGTCTCATCAGACCAGAGAATCTTATTTCTCACCATCTTGGAGAACTCCATGCGGGTTTTCATGTGTCCTGCACTGAGGAGAGGCTTCCGTCGGGCCACTCTGCTATGAAGCCCCACTGGTGAAGGGCTGCAGTGATGGTTGACTTTCTACAACTTTCTCCCATCTCCCGACTGCATCTCTGGAGCTCAGCCACAGTGATCTTTGGGTTCTTCTTTACCTCTCTCACCAAGGCTCTTCTCCCCCGATAGCTCAGTTTGGCCGGACGGCCAGCTCTAGGAATGGTTCTGGTCGTCCCAAACATCTTCCATTTGAGGATTATGGAGGCCACTGTGCTCTTAGGAACCTTAAGTGCAGCAAAAAATTTTTTGGAACCTTGGCCAGATCTGTGCCTTGCCACAATTCTGTCACTGAGCTCCTCAGGCAGTTCCTTTGACCTTAATGATTCTCATTTGCTCTGACATGCATTGTGATCTGTAAGGTCTTATATAAACAGGTGTGTGGCTTTCCCAATCAAGTCCAATCAGTATAATAAAAAATTTCTGGACTCAAATGAAGGTGTAGAACCATCTCAAGGATGATCAGAAGAAATGGAAAGCACCTGAGGTAAATATTTGAGTGTCACAGCAAAGGGTCTGAATACTTAGGACCATGTGATATTTCAGTTTTTCTTTTTTAATAAATCTGCAAAAAGGTCAACAATTCTGTGTTTTTCTGTCAGTATGGGGTGCTATGTGTACATTCATGAGGAAAATAAATGAACTTAAATGATTTTAGCAAATGGCTGCAATATAACAAAGAGTGAAAAATTTAAGGGGGTCTGAATACTTTCCGTACCCACTGTACATAAATGAGTATGGCATATATTGGAAGTACAAATTAGTGATATAGTGATTGTCCTTAAAGTGTCTATGTGCAGTATGGTGTGATATGAAGTGGCACTGTGCAGTTCAATGCCAGAGTTGAAGTGACAATCCAGAGTTAAAGTGTCATAGTGCAAAAAAAAATATTGTGCAGAAATGAGTGACGATGGAGAGGAAGGTCCAGTACTAGATTCTGGAAGTCTGAATGGCCTGCGGGAAGAAGCTCCTCCTCATTCTCTATGTGGAAAGTGCCTTGGGAGCTCCATGTCATCGCGTAATGCTAACAACAGATGCATCATGGAGCGGTCATGAGTGGCCACTCCGCTCAAGGTTGGTGGAACAGGCTTCATCTCATGTCGCACATAACCTGCCTGGAGATGCTTGCCATGTTTCTGGCTCTAAAGCACTTTCTCCCAGACCTGAGGGATCGCCATGTGCTGGTCTGTATAGACAACTCTCTTACATTAACCACCAGGGGGGGGTCTTCGATCTCGCCCCTATATAGGCTGGCATGGCAGATCCTCCTGTGGTCCCAGGGGAAACTGATCTCATTGAGGGCTGTTTACTTCCCGGGATACTAACGCCATTTTGAGGCAAGGGCTGAGGCCCGGGGAATGGAAGGTCCACCCCGAGGTGGTGAAGCAGATTTGGCAGAGGTTTTACAACTCACAAGACATCGCACTGTCCCCTCTGGTTCTTGGGGCTGGACGCCATGGTGCAGACGTGGCCGATGCATGCCTGTACGCCTTCCCCCCTATCGTGCTGCTCCCAGGAGTTCTGGAAAGAGTTCCCCAGGATGGAGTCTGTCTCTTCCTGGTGGCTCTTTGATAGCCGGGCAGACCATGGTTTACCGACCTGGTGTCCCTCCTCGAGGAACCTCCTTGGGAAATTCCTCCCAGGAGGGATCTTCTCTCCCAGGTGAGCTCTTTCTATTAGGAGGTTGTATGCCGCTAAATGATGCTTGTTCTCTGTGTGGTGCGAGCACAACCAGTTGGACCCAGTTAGTTTAGTGCTGGAGTTCCTGCAGGAACAGCTTGCCGCCGGGTTGGCTCCTTTGACCCTGAAGGGTTACGTGTCCGCTATCACTACTTATTGTGCTCCGCTTTGGTGCCCGTGGTTCCCCCACTACCTGTCATGCTGCAGGCATTCTTTCCTCTTCCCTTTCCTTTTCACCAGGAGAAACAAAACCGACTGCACACGTACATCCACAGGACGAGTCCGTGGAGGTGATTGGAGCAGCTGTTTGTCTGCTATGGCCCCTATAGAAAAGGGGTTTCCTGCCAACAAGCAGACTCTCAGTAGGTTGATTGTGGGTGCTATTTCATTTTCATATGTGTCCTCTGGTCTCCCTGCTTCTTTCACTGCATGCGCATTATGTAGCTTCCTGGTAGTGACATCACCCCACCGGTGACGTTGCGTCTTGCCGTTGGCCGGATTACACACGTGATTCAGAGCGTGAACAACGTTCCCAAAAGGGGAACGTTCACTCGGGGAACTAGGGTTACTTGAAAAAAAACTTCAAATCTTCTCTAAATACATATGTTATGGAGATCAAAACCAACACAAATGTGTACTTAGTTTTGTTCGATCAAGATCCAAAGTGGAGATATAAATTTGTAGAAGATCTGAGTATTTTCACATTTTTCTGTAAAGGGGTTAAGCAAGAGTCTTGTGACAAAAATGATAATAGGAACATTATAGACATAATAAATTATAGTACTTTGAATACTTAAGTACATCTGAAGGCAAATACTTTTGTACTTTTACTCAAGTGAAAGTTTAAAGGGAGCATTATACTGGAGTAAAATTTTACCTACTGTATCTCTACTTTAACTCAAGCACATGGTTTGTGTGCTTTATCCACCACTGCATCCTAGTCTTATCATAATACAAACTAGAGGTAAAATATTGTAAAAGATCGGTTCAAAACATACTTTTAAATTCTTTGATGAGAAAACAGGAATTGCACACCAAATTTGTTTTTAGAGTCCCTTAGAGTTTTGTAGAGTTTATATGTACTGTATGCTGTGGGTTTCCTCATGGTTCTTCAGTTTTACACTACTGTATCTTCCAAACTATGCAGGTAGGTAAAATGCTGAACTGAATGAATGAATAGGCAGCCCAGCCAGGGTTTATGCTAAAGAGAAAATTGACTCTGCATGTGTTATGTAGAATTTTATTGTATAAATAATTTGTAAGGGCAGTCTATAAATACTTTAAAAATGATCTATTCTGTATAATACTATAAATACTTCAAAATATACATTTAGACACACTAGTTATGAAATATATATTTAGAGGTAAACAGTTACACTGAGACTTTAGAGAATGTACAAGCTTATAACTTTTACAAATGTACATTTCAAACAGGACTTATTTTTTGTTTGTTTGTATATGTATGCTTTGGCCAATATGTTTTCTCCAGTGCTCTTAGGTTTCAGGTGACGTCAGACAGAAGTGTCTCCCGTTATTCCTTCTTCATATTGTTGAAGTATTGAATGGTTACCCTCCTTTGGCTTGACATCTTCACTGGGCTTTGTCATTTTGTGCCACCTCTGTAGAGCATATACAGTGTTTCTACATGTCAACACCATGTACAATTATATTAATATTATCAAGTCAGTTATAATGATTAAGCAGCCTTGCCTGACGAATGCTTCCCTTGATGTTGAAGAACATATAAATGATGTAACCTGGAATGAGCAGCATAGAAGAGAGGGACATGAGCCAACCAATGCCCTGTCCCCACCCTGGGAACACATACTTGCCCATGGTCAGAGGGGTCATCTCTATTGCGCTGAAGGTGAAAACCCCCTACACACAAAAACGCAATCACCATTTATTTTAGTAATCTACAAATATCAATTCCATGATCCTTGGATCAGGCAGAATATAAAAAAAAAATTACAAAGTGTATAAATAATGGCCAATAGATCACTACCACAATAATTTTCAGACCAATAGTTTTTTTATACCAAGCAGATTGATGGGGTGAAGTAGAGCCAACAAAGTTTCCACCAGCCACATGGACGATAGCCGATCATCTCCTCAATATTTCTATAAAATCTATCTGCTCCTTCAATCAAAAAGAGACAGAGAGAAGGCAGAAATAATAATTAAAGTTATTAGTGTTCCATAGTATTTTTAGCTATAAAAAAAATTCTTTTGGGTAGTGCTGTTAAAATGAGCAGCCTGTAAAGAAATATTAAGAAAAATATATGTCATAGTTTGCAATTTGATCATTGCAACAATAATCAGTGAGGTTTCAGCCTTTTTTTACGCTCATTTTTCGCATGCATATACTGTAAATAAAGGCAAGTGGGCTGTTGCATTTTGTCCAGCTTTCTATTCTGGATATCATGATTTATCAAGTGCTTTAAATCTGATGTCTCTTTAAAAATAAAAATCTATTTTGTATGAAAAAGGATATTTATTTATTATTTATTTATAGCAACTGATCATAGACCTTACACTAGATAAAGGTTGGGTTTAAAAACACTGCAGTGTTCTTCTAATATTCCTGAACATATACCATAAAACCAGGCTATGGCAACTGTTTCAAAGAAGACGAGGAACAGGAGGCACATCCCACTGGCAGAGTAATAGTCAAAGAGCTTGAACACGTATAGGCCACCCTGGAAGACAAGATGCACACATGATAAATGTATGTTTTAAGATAAGATTTCCTCTAAATTTAAGCTGCAGAAAATAAATGTGTATCACAAGTATCATTGTGTTTTAACATAACATACAATATAGATTCTATACAGATGTGCTTTACCTGTGTGATGTTGGACAAGCCAATGATAAACGATATAAGGCAGACCAGGAGGATGAATAATTTCTTCTTCTTCCTGAGGATGGTGGGATATTCATCTACCAAAGCTGTGATGAAACCTTCCACAGTACAAAACTTTAGAGAAATAAGACCATTAATCTGCTGCTTTGACATGCATATAAAGTGGCCTCGTTATGTCAAGATTTACTGAGCTATTGTTGAAATTATTTTTGGTGCTCAATACTGAGACTTTCTATGTCATTTAGCATATCGAAACAGCTTTCTATAATAATAATTATAATAAACGTTAAAATATTTTTGTGTTTTACCTGACTGTCTAGTCCAAGCATCAAAAGCATGGAGAAAAAAAGAATGGCCCACAGAGAAGACATGGGAAGCTGAGTCACAGCCTGAGGATATGCCAGAAATGCCAAGCCTGGACCTGAATGTTTACAACCACACAGTTAAATCGGATTGAAGGCTCCACTTGGTAAGATTTCAGCTACATCTGTGAAGATATCTTAAGTTTATTTCAGAAATGTCTATTTAACATTTACCTTTGTTTAATAATATAATGATAGAGAGAGAGAGAGAGAGAGAGAGAGAGAGAGAGAGAGAGAGAGAGAGAGAGAGAGAGAGAGAGAGAGAGAGAGAGAGAGAGAGAGAGAGAGAGAGAGAGAGAGAGAGAGAGAGAGAGATTTCTTTAATCATGCAAAATCAGAATCTACAAACGATTCTATACTATGACTGTATAATATACTGATTGTAAAAATCTGGGTTAAGGAAAGGGTTACAAAACCTATTCCTCAGCATGGTGTTCAATCAAAGCAATATGAGTTTTGATTATTCAATTATGATTTTTTATTTTTTTATTTAATAATGACAAGCCCTAGTTCTTTAAGAGAGACATTAATTATACTTGCTTAATCCCAGGTTAATATGACCCAAATGGAATTTATTTACTATATTACATAAATGTGATAATAAATTTGAATAAAAAAAAATAAATTAATGACTTTAGCATTCTGTTGACTTTTTTTACAGAGAAGTTTTTTGGTGTTTGTATACTGTGAATATACTCATACAGTACATTATATGTTTCCAAGAAAGATACATTTTCTTACCTGATGCAGCCAATTCCTGAATTGGTTTTTTTGTGATGTAGGCCATGAATCCTACAATGGAGAAGATGACAAAACCAGCAAACATGCTGGTGAATGAGTTTATGCAGCACACAATGATGGCATCTCTGCAACATAGAGAGGATTTCACAAATATGCAAGTTAGTAAATGTCTAATTGAAATCTACATAATTTGCTTTCAGCACAAACGTTCGTTAAAAAAAAAATTTAACATAATAAAAATATTAAAAACATAATAATAAAAAAAAGTATTGTATTACCTGTACACATTGTTATTAAAATGATTGTAGCTGCCAAGAGCAATCAAAGAACCTAAACCCAGACCATAAGAGAAGAAGATCTGAGTGGCAGCATCCAGCCACACCTAAAGAATACAGGGAGGATAAATTCATTTGAGGTAATATCTTTTTTGTTATCTATTATTAAGAACTGGTATATGTCTTTTGTATATATATCAATCCTAATAGCATGTTATTGCAAATTTATTTAATCTATTCCAGATTCCACTAAACACAACCTGCTTATTCTTTAAAAAAATAAAAAAAAGGCAGCAACTATACTGTATTTTTTAAATTAAAAATGTCAAAAAAATAAATAAAATGTGTAAGATGAAAGAGTATGCCCTCTGACTATAATCATCATCAGAATCAATGTTTTATTGTTTGTTTGTTTTTTATTTATTTTTTTACTTTTGTTCTCTTGGCTAATTTTACATTTCTTTCATTGCCATTTGAATAGTTTGTTTAGTTTTATTTGTATAGTGTTTAACACTTCAAATAGTCACAAAACAGCTTTACAGATATATAGAGATTATGAATGTAAAATCTAAATTATCTTTCATGAGAAGGCCAGAGGGGGAGTGTTGGCTCCAGCGGTTAAGGCGCTGGGTTGCCGATCGGAAGGTCTGGGGTTCAAGCCCCGGTATCGCCAAGCTGCCACTCTTGGGCCCTTGAGCAAGGCCCTTAACCCTCTATGCTCCGGGGGTCCCTTACGAGGGAAATATCAAGGTCCGTGATGTCGGAGTGATGTGGGGCCGCCTTCCCGTGGGCTCACCACCTGCAGGAGGGACCGTAAGGGACGGTGCTGTGAGGATTGGGCAGCAGTCGAAGGCGGGGGCCTGCTTAGACTGCTGCCCCCCGTGACCCGAATTACGGATAAGCGGGAGAAAATGAATGAGTAAATGGATGAATGAATGAGAAGGCCAGAGTCAATGGTGCCAAAAAAAACGGAACGGTTTGGACAATACGCAAACTGCATGACATCCAATGAGGGTGGTAGCTGGGTCTTGATGTGTCACATGACGAGCCTCTAGAAACACTTCATTACGATGGATGTGAGTGCGATAGGACGTTAGACTTCTTCGGCAAGGGTACAATGGTCATTGTCTTGAGTCACGTTGGAACAACGGCACTGCTCAGGGAAATGTTGAAGATGTCAGTAAAGACATGCTTTAACTGTTCTGCACATTCCCTGAGCACTCTGCCAGGAATGTTGGCTGGTCCAGCAGACTTCCATGGGTTAACTCTGCATAGAGTTTCCTCACTTCAGCTGTGGTTAGACAGGCACCTGATCGTTGGGAGGAGGGGCGGTTTTCCTTGCCGTCACATGATTCTGCACCTCAAACAGGGCAGTGGACAGTGGAAGTCGTTCAGTGCATCTGAGCTGAAGGTGTCACCGTCATAAGCAGGTGAAGTTGTCTTGTAGTTCGTGATCACCTGAATGCTCTGCCACATGCGCTGTCCTGGAAGTGTTTCATGTTCCATTCTTTTGGCGTGTGCATGCTTCGCCTCTGTCCTGAAAGTGTTTCATGTTCCATTCTTTTGGCGTGTGCATGCTTCGCCTCTCTGATGGCTCGGGACAGTTTGGCCCATGCTGTTCTTAAGGCTGTTGTGTCCCCTGCTTTGAGGTGGAGTCTCTAGAGTTTAGCAGCACATGCACTTTTGCGGTCATCTACAGCTTCTGGTTGTAGTTTGTGGTGATGGTCTTGGAGATGGTCACGTCATCGATGCACTTGCCAATGTAGCCTGTTACTACAAGTTGATGGAATCGCCATTGGTTACAGCCTCCCTAAACATGTCCCAGTCAGTGCACTCAAAAAAGTCCTGAAGAGCAGAGGTTGTCTGTTTCAGAACAAGGTTTGGCACGTCTAGCAAGCTGTCTGTATGCTGGAATTTGCATAACAGAGATGTGGTCTGAGTAGCCTAGGTGGGGGCGGGGCTCCGCATGGTACGTGCCGAGGATGTTTGTGTAAACAAGAGTCCACATGTTGATGGAATGCATGACTGAAATCTCCAACGATAATAAACAGTATAGACTTATCAATAGACTAGATCAAAACATGATATTCAAAGTGTAAATTAAGCACATATTCCTAGAATGTTAGCTATTAAAATATTTAAACATTCTTAGAGCTGGAATCTGACCGAAAGTAATCTTTGATTACCGAAAATCTCAATGTCATTTGGGGAAATGAATTTTTGCTTCACAAAAATGGATACACAAATATATTCTAGGCAGAAAAATTGAAACTTGCTAAAAAATTCCCAGACCACTTTATATTTTGGTACATAATACCAAAATTGCTGCAACAATACTTTTCTCAGACACTGAATCAGAAGCACTAAGAATAAAAAAAATACTCAAGAATAATACCTTTTTTTTTGTTGTTGTTTTGCACTTAAACTTGTCAGTAGTGTATGTTTTGTTTGCATAAATTCTGTCTTTTTGGAAAATGATTGTAAAAATAGGTTATTTTAATTACAACTTAGTACCCCCAGAATCCATCTTTTATTCCAAGCCCCAGTTACTGCTGGTGCAGAATGTTTTATATGCCCCCTGTATTAGTGTGCATTTCCTGAAACTTTCTAGGTAAATTAGCCACACTAAATTGCTTCTAGGCATTACAGTGTGTGCAAGTCTAAGACATGATGTTTGACTACTGTTCCCATTTTCTTTAGTAATTCATTTGTAGCCATATACACAGTGTAGTATATTGTCAGCATATAATGGTGAAACATCTCTATTCCCTTTTAATATATTTGATTTACTTAATAGTTTTCCCTTGATTTTGAACAATTTGGAACATTGCACAGGCATCGTCATTAAGGCAAACATTCCCCAATTGAACAAATAAGTCTGGCTGCAGTTGAATACTACCTCAGATTTTTTTAGCTTGTTAAAGTCAGGGGTGATGTAGAAGAGAATGCCATCCTTAGCCCCAGGGAGAGTAATGCCTCGGAAAAACAGGATGAAGAGCATGAAGTATGGGTAAGTGGCAGAGAAATAGACCACCTAAGGAGAAGGAAACATGAACACTTATGTACATTAATGAAACTCTGTTTAATTGGCAAAGTCCATCAATGTTTTGGGCCACTTGAGAGTGCATATATGCTGATGGCTTCACAATCCAATTATCTTTTGGCAGCAAGGATAAACCTAATGTCCTTGCTGTGCTTGAATGAAGGTAATTGTCTTTATAATGAGTGGCAAAAGCTGATTCTTATTTAAATGAGAAATAAATAAACAAATAAATAACAAACTGGAAATAGAAAACGGACAGACACTTGTGAATTCTGGAAAGGTCAGATAAGCATGAAAGAAAGAAATAAGCATGCATCGTCAGCCACACCTTGCCAGTCCATTCTACTCCTTTCCAGATAGAGAAGTAGACGAGTACCCAGGCCAGAGCAAGAGTCCCAGCCAGCGGCCAGCGCAACTCACCTGGCTCCTCCAGGCCACTGCTTAGCTGGTGCATGTTTTTCCTGTAAGGATACACACAGGACATATTTTATTGATCTGCCTTGCAACTTGGCTGGGCCACATTCACTTTATGTGAAGTCTCATCAGTCAAGGCCCACAAGTAAAAAAAAAAAGGCTGATGACACCATTAGACATACTGTTTATGTGCTATTTATGGCTGTGTTACACCAATCACCCTGATTTGAAGGAATTTAAGAACATTGACGTGTGAAAATCTAAGCTCAATTTTATATTTACAAGCTTCAGAGTTCAGATTTGAATCCAACAAACTCTGACATGATTATCCATCAGCCGGCAGAGCTCACTCTGGGGTGAGGCTTTAACGATTCTCTTTGATGATGAGAAGGAGAGAGGAGAAATTGAACCCAATCATTGACACACATCTGAGAGTCCAGTTCTCAGAACTATAACCCTTGGCATGACATACTTTCTATGTGTGCACAGATGTTACTGGTTACTACATACATATATACCTATATTTTGAGTAATGATGCATATTATTATAGTAAAAGGAAGATCAGATTTCACTTACTCCCAAAATTCGGTTACAGCACTGGTGAGGTTGGTGGTGTCAGTCAGGCTGTAGTTGGAGAAACAGTTATCAGTGTTCCATTGGTTATCACAACTCTGCCAAGGCAAATCCTGTTAAAATATGAAAAGGGGACTCTAAGATGAATGGATTGATGGCTGAATTGATGGATGTTTAAATTGACAAACCTGGTTAGCTGGTGGTTTTCAGTTCCAGCTTTGTTATACAAGTACAGTAGTACAGTACAGTAGTGAATTTTATTGACTTTAGTATAAGACCATTCATTATGAACTCCTTATCTGATGTTTGTAAGAGCAACAACAACAAAAAAACCACTGTACATTGCACAACTTGAACATATAATCAGTGATAAAATTCATACTGATAAAATCTGGGCAACAAATAATGCTAGATTTTTATTTAATAATAGAGGTCTTGTTAAATGTTACATTTTAGAGTGAAGGAGGCTAGGAGGCTGGGAATGAAGTTTTGTAAAAGTCTGCTTTGTTCAACAATGAAAAGAGAATGTTTCTATTCCCGTGGCACAGAGAGTCGTCATGGAAAATATCACTCTGCTCAAGCAAAGAAAAGAAAAGCCTGCATGATTATTATTTCTGTAGTGGCTTTGAAAGTGCACTGTAGAGCAAAGATGGGTTGACAAAAAACTAGGATGATGGACTCAGGAGAGATGGAGAGAGACCCAGCAAGGGATGGAGTTCCCTGAATGTAACAATGGAGGTTGGACCTGGAGGTTGGACCATTGTGCACGGTAAAGCAAGTGAGGGAACAGTTTTGAATCTCAATACCATTAAGGTCTTATAAGTCATTTACTTCACTGTGCGGCTGTTATGGAATACAGGCTAATTATTTCTGAGTGAATGAATAAATGAATGAATGCTGTGATTAACAAGGGGATTTATTTAGAAATGTGTTTAAGCAACGAGCAATTAAATGATGCAGTCATGAATGATATAATGAAAATGAATGAAGCAAAAATTAATAATTAGACTGACTGATCTAACGTAGAGGCTATACATACTGGTTTGAAGGAGTTAAACAGGTAGTAGAGAGCCCAGGCAATAATGACTATGTAGTAGATGTTTAGCCAGAAGGACAAAACTGCAGCAGCCAGACCTACACCTGAGGATGAAAAGAAATTCAGAAATAAAGCACATAATGTGACAAGTAGAGAAAAAAAGAAAGAAAGAAAGAAAGAAAGAAAGAAAGAAAGAAAGAAAGAAAGAAAGAAAGAAAGAAAGAAAGAAAGAAAGAAAGAAAGAAAGAAAGAAAGAAAGAAAGAAAGAAAGAAAGCATGTAAATCAAATAGCAAAATAGTTTTCAACACTATACATAATAACCCGGAACCCGGAGCTTAAAGAAGCACTCCCTGATATACCATGAAGAAAAGAACTTGAGAGGAACCTATAATCTTCTAGTCAACATTGAATTGTAGGATTACAAATTGTTACTCTTCGATATAAGTATTCCATTTGTAATATGCAAAGTGCAAAGTGTGTCAAAAAAGATGTTCAGTATCAAGCATAGTGTGAATATTGGAGGTAGCAATAAACTTTTATAGTCATAATTTGTATGACTCAAGCAATTACAAATATGAAGCATCCAAGTGAAATCCTCCATTGAATCAGCTGTCATAACTTTGGTGTCCTCACACAAAGTTCTGCATCACCAACATGCTTACTACCGGAGTACATCTGTTGTTCATTAAGACTAAGGCAGGAGTAGTAAAGACCATCTGCTGGATGAGGCCAGGGATTCTCAGACTTAATAACTGTCAAGTCTGACAGAAAATAACTGCCTAATGCTTACATATCTCTAGCATGTTGCTCCTTAATTATAAGAAACTAAAAAAAAAAATCAGTAAAACTCACTTTATTATTCAAAATGTAGTCATTTTTAGTGCCCATTTCTTACCAAAGCACTGCTGAGTTTGGTTACCAAACTGATTTCATTCTAGCACTGACATTAAGCTACTATGTACACTGGTTTCAGCTACAGTCATGTGAGTGTCACTGCTTTTCCTTGAATCATCCACCACCATTTTATATTAGGTATACAGTTAAAATAAGATCTAATTATCATACTTGATTTTAAGTTTATTAAACAATTCACCAAGTACACAAGTTTTTAATGGGGACTAGATGTGATGGATGCGGGTGAACTAAGGATTTAAAATTTGCTTTGTATACCTTAAATGATGAAAGACTAAAGTTTTGCAGATAAAAAAAGGTTATATTTGAGTTATGATAGTTATGATAATAGAGATTTATCCTATAATTGTTACCTAGGATATTGCACAACTTGAATATTTCAGTACTACCACTCAGCCGCCATTTTGGCAACACATCCGGGCAGATTTAACAGAAGTGTAATCTCCCACCTAATTCAATAAAAATAATTGAATAGCAAAATATATATATATATATAATTATTTATTTATTTATTTATTTTAATTCACTTTAACATTGCTGTTATAATCTGATCAATATAGCAGTAATAAAATGTGTCCTTTGGTAATAATGACATGAATTTTATTCTGATTAATCCATGCAAAATGGCTAACAAGGTGATTGATTCTTAATATTGAGATTGTCTGTGTGTGTAGAAGTGTGGACTTTTTATGCATGCCTAAGTGAGTGTGTACATTTCATACCTTTCATCATTGGTATGAGTTTCCAGACCCCTAGTCCCCCCACTGATGCGTATTGTCCTAGTGCAGTCTCCAGCAGAAACAAAGGAATCCCAGCAAACACCAGGGTAGTGAAGTAAGGAATAAGAAATGCTCCTGGAATAAATAAAATCAAGTAGTCAGACAACTATATTAATTCTCTATTTTCTTTAACCCTATCTTATTGCATTTAACTCTGACTACATTTACTCTGTTAAAGGATTTTGCTTTAAATGCAATTCTAATAACAATACAATTGATTATCATCCTATTAGCTGAATTATTAGTACTAACTTTTACTGCATTTTAATGGATACTATTTTTATACATTGTTGTGATCCCATTAAATAGTAAGAATGGTCACAGACTAATCAAAAGCAATTTCATTATGTAAAAAACTGCATGGCTCTTTTCCTGAATCCTCAAAAAAGGGAATCTTGTCATGGTTTCCTGCAGTTTACAGTGAGATGCTATTTCTGTTGGGCTATTTATTCAACCGGTGAGTCACAGATTGCAGCTCAAAAGAAATCAATGTGTGCATGCAGTTATTTAGAGGACATGTCAGCAGGCACATGGCATCAAGCCTAATGAAGTAGGGAACAGTAGGACACTGACATTATCCCAGCTAATAATATGCCATTTCCTCACCTGAATATTACAAAAAATGCAGCCAAAATAACTAAGTAGAATACAGATACAGAATACAGAAGGACTAAAATTGTATTATTTATGGCTATTTTTTTTAAAATAATATCTACTTTAGATTTGCTTAGATTTTTTTTTTTTTCCTATTGAGCGTCAATTAATGCTTTATATTATTTGATGTTAACAAATGTGAATAATTTAAGCACAACAGCACAAATAATAGTCATAATTATGCAGGGATGATTGTTCCTATCCTAGACTGTACTGTAAATGTATGCAGCATACTAATGATTGTCAGGTAAATAAAGAATCAAATTGATAATCTAGATTTTATTTATTTATTTTTTTTGTATGTACACCAAAGTAGACTAAGGACACATTGTCCAATCAAATTACATATTACCTAAACATATAGACAACAGAAATGTAAGATGTGATTTAAAGTATTTTAGCATTCATAGACAACTTATCATGAAACCATTACGAGTTTGAATTGAACTCAAAATATAGTTCTTACCTCCTCCATTCTTTCCACAAAGATATGGAAATCTCCAGACATTTCCTAGGCCAATGGCATAGCCTATGCAGGACAGCAGGAAGTCAAACTTGCCCTTCCAGGTTCCTCGATCAGGGAGTTCCTCCTTGTTCTCATTCAGAGCAGAAGTCAGACTTTGGTTCATCTTCTCAAATGGAACTGCCTGCTTAAGCTGATGGTGAATTGAGCTGCACTGTGCTATCTCCTGTCTTTCCCACTGCAGGATTACTGAAGTTCCACAGTCCACCTAAGAACTGAACTAGTTTACTAAACAATACTTATATTTTTTCAATACCTGGCTGTAATAATGTCCAATACTGTGATTGTTCAACGTAAACTGTGCAGATCTTCAGTAGTCTACAGAACACAGATCATTCAGCTAAAAACAGAAAGAGGACATTTGTCTTCTGTTGTAAAAGGTCAAGGCCAACGTATGTGTAAATAGTAACTAAACTACTAAAGTAACTAAATCATAAATTAAACTTATTTTATATGTCCACAGATTTCAGACCCCATTATCATCTAAAGAAAATGTAGCATTTCTTTTTTTAAATATAGTAACATTACACACCCATTGACATCAGTATTTACCACAACTAAAGGCTTTTTGTGAGGTTGTCACAATAGACAAATGAAATGGGATTTTTTTTAAATACATTTATTGTATGATTTGCTAATAAATTTGAGCAATATTTTTACTACAAAACCATACTGTGCTGACAAATGCAGTCAAATTTCAGGGTAATTTTGGTTTATTCTCACTGACTGTTAGATTAGATTAGATTAGATTAGATTAGACTAGATTAGATTAGACTAGATTAGATTAGACTAGATTAGATTAAACTTTACTGTCATTGTGCAAGGTACATGTACAGAGCCTATAAAATGCAGTTAGCATCTAAACAAAAGTGCATAAGTGGCCCATTTACAATAAATAACAGTAGATAAATAGGGTATGAGGTCCATATATACAGGGATGAGGGTGATTAATGTACAGAAGGTGCAGTAGGTAATAATATATGGTATATATAGTAATATACAATATAATATACTAGGCACATCAGTCTTATTGTGAATATCATCATATAACTATGATGGAAGTGATGTTTATTTATTGCATGTTTTAGAATAAATACTTCCAAAATAAAAGTGACTGTGTCTTTGAATGTTTAAATGTGTCAGTTGTTTGAAGGGTTAAGTGGGTATATTAAAAAGCAGAGAATTGTGAGTCTATAGTCAGTGTCATCAAGTACTGGACAGAAAGTAGACAGGAAAAGTTACTGTACCTGTCAGATGTGAAGAATGTCTCGGCTGAATAAAACAACAAAAAGCCAAAGGAGGACTTCCATATGAGACCTAGTGCTCAGCAGCCCATTACAAAGTCAAAAGAAACTCTCCCAGCACTGCGGTCGAGGCAATTTTTACCCTCTCTTACATCAATTTCAGGGGCCTCTGTAGCCTGGCAGACCTGTGGTTGATATTGAGCTATGGATAATAAGCTTCGACTTGTTCTCTGATATGTATATTGCTTCTTCACAGTGCCCAGGGCTGTTGCAGAGGAGTCAATCTCCTAATTCCAATACTCTCTGTGTGTGTGTGTGTGTGTGTGTGTGTGTGTGTGTGTGTGTGTGTGTGTGTGTGTGTGTGTGTGTGTGTGTGTGTGTGTGTGTGTGTGAATGGGTGTTTCATGTATAACAATTTATCTGGGCATGCTTGTGTCTAGGTTAGCTCCCACCAGCCCAGTTGCTTAAGCCTATGCAAAGGAATGAAATAAACTATTCAAAATCACGACTGCATGAAGTTCAAGAAACATAAAAGACGTAATTGAATTAATTAAATATGGAAATTCAGATGTATAAAATGTGTTATTAGTCTGTTAAAATAAATTATAATACAGACAGCCACTAACCCATTGCACACACACATCATGATCAATTAGCTCATGCCCAATCATTGTAATACAGGGAGATTGTAAAATAAATACAAATAAATGGCATAAATGGCATTATAAATGGACATAGCATTGTTAACAATATTATTGTTAGCATTGCTTTGGGTTACATATAAAAAAAATTAATCCCCAGTGTAATTGCTATGGATTGAGAATGTTGACTTTAATCACTTTTTAACTTAATGTTTTACTGTTTTATGCAATATTTTAAGGACTTCCATTCTTGCCAGTTTCCTGACATACTTTATGCAGATTCTTTCCATAGCCTCTATTTATATATGACAGCATGGAATAGCTAGGATTTCTAATGAACAGATTGTGTGTGGATAAATAGTCAGCAGTGGTAAAGATAGCAGCGTATGAGCCCAGCGCTCGAGGTGGTGGAAGCGCTGAGATAGCTGGAGAAGCAGGATCAGTAGCATATGTCAGTCATCTTGCACTGTCGGGAAAGCTCAGTCTCCAGGCTAAGAGCTCCCTCCGTCTGCTTGTACTAGCCTGCCTGCCTGCCAAATGAGCCATGTCTCCCAGCTCTACAGGCCTGATATCTTTCTCTTGCTTTCTCTCTTTCTGTATGACTGTGTGTGTGGGTGTGTGTGTGTGTGTGTAGATGTGTCTGCCCCAGTGATAAGATCCAATGTAGATAATTAGTATATCCATTTTAGTCATTCTATATCAATTAACCTACCTGAAAAAAAAGAATGGTGTTATGTTAAGAATGGTGTAAATGACAAATTGTACAAGTGATATTTTTAAGGTTTACAGTATCATGGCTGTCAGGGTAGCTCTGTGGTTGGAAGTCACTTGGGTAAATATGTCTCTTTTTGGGAAACATCTCTAGAAGTCCCAGCTACGTTGATGGGCTCTAAAAATGGAAGTGCATGGTACCCTCCATTTAGACAGTCATTGAAGACCTTCAAGACATCCTAGAAGGTTTGTGAGACTCACACAGACTGGCATCCTCAATAAAATTCTCATTAAACCTGCCAAATGAACTTCCTGGACATAATAGCTTTAATAGGAAACACATTGCATTTTCTGCATACATGTGTGCAACATGATATATGAAAGTTTTATTATTTAAAAAAATTATTACAGACATGACATTGAAAAAAAAACACTTCTAAAGGGTTAAATTGATATACAGTGCTTCTGAAAAATATTTGTTATATGTTGCAGTCTGATACTACAATCGTTTAAATATATTTATTTTTCTCATTAATCTACTCTAAGTATCCGATAATGACAAAGTGAAAACAGAATTCTGATTATATGTAAAATAAATAAATAAATAAACAAATAAAATTATCACATGTACATAAGTGTGCAGTCCCTTTACTCAGTACTTTGTTGAAGCACCTTTAGCGAGAAATACAGCCTTGAGTATTTTATGGTGTGACTCAACATGCTTTGCACACCTGGATTAATGGATTTTCTGCCATTCTTCATGGCAATTCATCTCAGACTTAATCAGGTTGGATAGGGACCATTGCTGGACAGCTACTTTCAGGTTTTCCAAAGATGTTCAATAGGGTTCAAGTCATGTCTCTGGCTGAGTCATGATAGGTCATTTACAGACTTGTTCCTAAGGCACTCTTGTGTTGTCTTGGATGTCTGCTTTGGGTTGTTGTCATATAGGAAGGTGAACCTTCGGCCCAGACTGAGATCCTGAGCGCTATGAAATAGGTTTTTATTAAGGATATCTCTGTACTTTCTCCATTCAGCTTTCCCTCCACCCTGACCAGCTACCAAGTCCCTGCTGCAGCAAAACACACCACATCATGATGCTGCCACCATCATTCTTCACTTTTGTGATGTTTTTTTGTCTTTTGTCTTATAGTTTTAAATTGAGGCAAAACAGATCAGTCTTGTTTTCAACAGACCAGAGAATCTTGTTCCACACAGTCTGAGAGTCTGTTGGCAAATACCAAGTGGAGAGGCTTTAATTTCGTCACTCTGCTGTTTCATTTAGCCACTCTGCCCAGATTAGTGGAGGTCTGCATTGATGGTTGTCTTTCTGGAACTTTGTCCCTACTCCACACTGGATCTCTGTCAGAGTGACCATCATTTTCTTGGTTATCACTCTTAAGTAGCCTTTCCAGTTTGCTCATTTTGGCCATGTGACCAGCTCTTGTAAGAGTCGTTGTTCCATGCTTCTTCCATTTAAGAATTATGGAGGTCTGATATGAATTGTCAGCTGTGGGGCCTTCTATAGAGAGATGTGTACCTTTACAAATTATGTCCAACCAATAAACCTTTCCACAGGTATTCTTCATTCATCTCAGCATCGGTCAAAATAATTGGGAGGCACTCATTTTTTTTCTTTTTTTACTTTTGGAAAATGTGGCAAGGTTATTGGCTGTGCAGTGTTTCTGTGCATGTTCTCCTGGTAATGTGGAACTCTATGAGCACCAGTGACACTCCAATTAAAAGTACATCTATAAGACATTTTCTCTGGAAATTGTCATAGATCTTTTGTGCCAGTTTTTCTGCACTTCTTAGTCCTGGAGTTTTTCTAGCAATAGGCCAAATATTGATTAGTACTTTAACAACCTTGAATGTCTGGTATTCTAACAATAGAAGTGAACAGCACACATAATGTTAATTGACATCATAACATATGATTAATGTTGCGAATATAAGCAAGGACTTTAGTCACATTATTCACAGCTAGACTGGTTTGTTTAATTTTAATTGCACATTTTAATTGAATGTTCACCGTGCAGAAACGATTGATCCACGGCATTGCTGGTACTGCGAAATGCAGTAAAAAAATATATATATATAAATATATAAAAAAAATACTGAAATTGCGAATAATTTCTTTTAACAAAAAATTATACAAGATTTATGCTTTTCCGTATCTTTTGTGTTCGGCTCACAAACGAATCACATTTGCACATTTCCCCGTCAATAGCGAATAACAGGAAGTTTATATTAGGTTTGTCATTTGCCACAATCGTTATGTGACAGGCAGAGAATTGCAGCTGTCAGTGTTGCTCTTCGTCACTCTTTGCATGATGTCCTCTAATCAATAGATGTTAATTACTCCTAATTACTGTATGCAGGAGATTGTCACACAAGGGCAAGGAATACAGTTAAAGTACATGAAAGTAAACATGCCATATTTAGTAATCACAGGGATAGCAATACCTGTTTTTTTCTAAGGGTTAGTTTTAAGTGTAGGAATAGCATAAAGAATTAATAGCACGATTTAAATGATCTTATATATATATATATGAAGTTTTTTATTTCAAAGCTAGGTGCAATTGTGACAGAATACTATGCAAGAAAATATACTATAGTGAACAAATTATACCGTTGCTTTTCCTGCTTAGCTATATAGGCATCAGGCTAGCATTTAGTGCATTGAATGCATTTTATACAACATTACTCAGTTAATCGGGTTAAAAGAAACCTTAAGTAGAGATGTTAGAGAAGGATACAAACAAGAATACACACAACCATGGACAATAGTATAAAGTTGGTTTCCTTTTGCTTCTCTTAGAATCTTTCCATTCTTCTAAGATAGCTTTTGGGATTTGTTCATTCAGCTATAAGAGCATATGTAAGGTGAGGCACCAATGTCAAGCAAGAAGGCCTGGTGTGCATTCTAATTCATCCTATAGGTATACCGTACAGTAAGATTGAAGTCAAGGCAGGGGAGCCGCTAGGGTTTCTGGGCCCCCTGGCTTATTTGTATTTTGGATGCAACGTGTCAGAACTTCTGAGCAGTCTGTCAAGCACCAGATTTTTAAATTCTGTGAACGTCTTAAAGACTCACACACAAAAACGCAAGGGGGCATTCATTATAATGTACGTCCTAACACATTGTTGTGCAAAGAGGGAAGTTAAATACCAAAAAGAAAATCCTGCTGGATAGTTCTGCTGCAACCGACCCCCCCCCCCCCCCCCCCCCCCCCCCCACGCCCCCAGCCATATTCAGGAGAAGATTATGCTGTGTATGCTTTTTTGCCCCGACATATAGCTGTCCTTGGTCATAATCTATATTCAGGTTAGATATTGAAAGGATGATAAGCTTGCAGCAAAACCTTTTTTCCCCATTCACCTTCAGGCTTGCTGACTTTGGCATCCAAATGCCTATGCAGTTTTTCTTTTTTGCTTCATTTAATCAATGTAGGGTTTATTGCATTGCATTGCATTGCACCGCTGACTGGCATACATACTGTAATGGATGGGAATCTCATTTTACAGTAATGAGCCCATCTGTACTGACAAAGAGATGCTGTATATAAAGAGTAATATACAGAGAGAAAGAGAGACAGACAGAGGTTGGACAGTCTTTTGATGCACACCTAAAACCCTTCAACTTTCCTGCCACTTCAGCAAATGTTTCTCTGAAGTGACTAGAATACCAATAGAATACCAATGCAGGAAACCAGGTAAGCTTTTTTTTCTTTTTTTTTATTGGCAGCATTTTTGAAAAGTTTTTACAATTAGTTTACAAAAACATTTCATGAGGGTAAATAAGATGTTTATGCAAAACATTGGCACATTAGGCAAGGGGAAGAGACAATCGCTGCTCAACAGTGGGAGTATTTACTGGAAGAGATCACTGAATGATGGAAGGAGCTTTTTTTATGCAGACATACCATTCCTTTAGGAGGCAGTGCTAGAAATCTATACTGTTTTGGAGTCTATTATTGTGGTTGAGGTGATTAATGTTACTATTATTATACTAAATGTTATAGTGGCAAGACTGCAAGGGTGGACAAGATGCAGCAAGAGATGTTGAGGGCACAGGACAAGGGTGGGGTGTGAGCATAACATCATTGTTCAATGTATCATGGAGCTCTGGGATAGTACACTTGACATTTGTCAGTCCTATTTTTTTGAAAATATATTATATATGGCTGTGTACATATGCTAAAGTTTTGGAGAGTAAAATGTGTGCTAATTTTAACAATGTGATGTTTTACTCAAGTTGTGAAACAATGAATAATTTGTGTGTCAGATTCAACCAATGATTTTTGTTTTCTGCACTCCTATTTTTTGGGATAAAACATGTCAACATACACTTAAATATTTCACAGTCTGGTTCATTTCCGTTACTTTTGGGGGAAGAACTGTAAAAACTATAACTGGGAGTATATATAAACAGCAAAAACAGCAGGGGTGTGTGTGTGTGTGTGTGTGTGTGTAAGTTCCATTTCAGTTCTGTGTATTGAGGAGCCTGATGGCTTGTGGGAAAAAGCTGTTCCACAGTCTGGATGTGACGGCCCAAATGCTTTCCTGATGGCAGGAGGGTGAAGAGTGTATGTGAGGGGTGTGGGTGGTCATCCACAATGCTGTTGGCTTTGAGATGCAGCGTGTGGTGTAATGATGTCCATGATAGAGGGGAGAGAGACTCCGATTAACTTCGAAGCTGTCATCACTATCCTCTGTAGAGTCTTGTCATCCGAGACGGTGCAGTTCCCAAACCAGGCAGTGATGCAGCTGCTCAAGATGCTCTCAATGGTCCCTCTGTAGAACATGGTCAGGATGGGGGGAGGGAGATGAGCTTTCCTCATCCTTCTCAGGAAGTAGAGATGCTGCTGGGCTTTCTTGCTGATGGAGCTGGTGTTGAGTGACCAGATGAGGTTGTCTGCCAGATGAAGACCAAGGATTTTGGTGTTCCAAGGAATGTTAACTGTTACATTAACAGTGCACAAATCTTTTTAATAAAATGGCTGCTTGTTTTAAAATGAAAAAAAAAGAAAATATATAAAAAATAAATAGAATAAATAAAATAAATAAAATTAATGCAATACACTTTTTTATTATTTTGATATAATTGTGTATATATCCATATCGCTAGACAACGACACAACTATATGCATTCCAGTGACACAATTTGTACTGCACATGTTAGAAAACTCCAAAATTTTGGACTGCACATGTGCAACGACAGTCTAGCAATATGACTATATACTCATTTTAATCAATATAATAAAAAGTGTATTTCATTTATTTCATTTATTCTATTTTATTTTATATATATATATATATATATATATATATATATATATATATATATATATATATATATATATATATATATATATATATATATATTTTTTTTTTTTTTTTTTTTTTTTTTTATTATTATTATTTATTTATTTTTTTTTTTTTTAAACAAGCAGCCATTTTATTTCAAATTGTTGTTAACTGTTAATGTTCACATACAGACAAAGTTAATAAAAAAAGGACAAGCAATTTTGTTTTGCATTTTTCCCCCAACTGGGCAAAATTGAACCAGACCATTACAACCCTAGTTTATAGAAATATGTTTGCATTTGTTAACTGTAACTTCTTAATTTGTAAGGCATGAAACTGGTTTATTATATTATATATTATATACAGTATGATATTTAATTTTTGCAATTGGAAATGCGAAAACTATAAAATATATAAACTTGTGGTCCGCCACTTAATATGTCCATGACTAAACTTAACTTTAACTAACATAATTTAAACTATGTTCAGAACGAAAAACAAAAATGTAATTTGGTACACATGTGCACCGTACCAAAAGTCCTGTACTGAAGCGGTTCGGTTCAAACAAGTGCACCCCTACTACGAACCTTTTAGTTTAAACCTATTGCTTTTAAAAGTCATCAGCCTCTGACATCTTATACAGCAGAGGGTATATAAGCTTCGTTATTAAAAAAAAGGATAGGCCAATTCCTTACATTTTGTTATGAGCTGCTGGTAGGGAACATGAGGGTAGCGAGTACAAGTAGCAGAAATTATGTTCCTCCACAGTGTTTCTCAGCTTCCCTCAATGAACTCAAATGTCATAGTTGAGTTGGGAATGTCTCTCAACTCCTGGATCTCCCAAGAAAAGCTGCAATCTGTGACTGTGAAAAGAAAGCTCTGGGCTAACCTTCTGTTGCTAATGCAACAAAGCAAAGAAAAAATAAATGAATGACTGAATGATGGGTAAACACGAAATTTGACACACGAAATAACAAAAAATATATACTTTTACACAATGTATTATTTCATTCCTCCATATTCAGTTCTTAATTATTATATCTATATATGCATATTCACAAAGAAATCAAACTGCAGGCAACGTAAGTAATAGTTTACTGTGCACATTTTTTCAACATTGAATTCAACATTACATAAAGAATGTTCTCATAAGATTCTCATCAGAGAGGTCTTGAGAATATTCTGAGGCCAAATTCCATTTTGCACTTTAACACTAACTCAGACAGCTAAACAACTGCCATAATCATAGCGCTACTGTGATGTATTTATACACTTGTTAAAAAAAAGTGAAAGATACACCATCTGCTGCTTTTGCACCTACCCCAAATTTCATCATATGTCTCTCAAGTGTTTTATTAGAAGTCCACATTCCAGCACAGCAGATTGATTTGCACTATTACTGAGATTTTATAATGACCAGCTACATGTTCACCTACCAAGCTAGCATGCTCCACATACATGACTGCTGTACTCCAAACATATTTACTAATTACAAACCTGAATTTCATACCGGATCACTCGAAGCCCGGGTTACCAACGCCACGGGTATCGTTAGCCAACAGGGTATCAGTGGAAATTGGGCTACTGTTGGCCAAAGGAGGAGAAGGAGAGGAGGAAGACGTCTACAGAGACAGCAGAGAAAGGAGAAGTGTAGGAGAGTGGAGTTTAGAGTGGGCAATTTAAATGTTGGTACTATGACTGGTAAAGGGAGACAGTCAGCTGATATGATGAAGAGGAGAAAGGTAGATATGGTGTGTGTTCAGGAGACCAAGTGGAAAGGGAGTAAGGCCAGGAACATTGGAGGTGGGTTTAAACTGTTCTATCATGATGTGAATTGAAAGATGGGTTAGGGGTGATTCTAAAGGAAGAGTACAGTAAGTGTGTAGTGGAGGTGAAGAGAAGTTCTGGGTATGGCTTTAAGAAGAGAAATGTGGAAGGGCAGAGTTAGGGCAAAGTTAGAGGGAAAATTTATAGGACTGTGGGTGAGACCTGCGATGTTGTATTGTTTAGAGACAGTGGCAATGACTAAAAGACAGGTGGCGCTAAAGGTAGCAGAGCTGAAGATGTTGAGATTTTCATTGGGAGTGACGACGATAGAGAGGATTATAAACGAGTTTATTAGAAGGACAGCGCATGTAGGACGTTTTAGAGACAAAGTGAGAAAGGCCCGATTGAGATGGTTTGGACATGTGAAGAGGAGGGACATGGGGTATATCCGTAGGAAAATGCTGTGGATGGAGCTGACAGAAAGGAGGAAAAGAGGAAGGCCAAGGAGGAGGTTTATGGATGTGGTGAGGGAAGACATGCAGATAGTTGGTTTAAAAGAGGCAGATGTAGACGACAAAGTAGTATGGAGACAGATGAGCCGCTGTGGCGACCCCTAATGGAAGCAGCTCAAAAAAGAAAAATAAGTTGATGATCATTAGTGATTACTGTTATGTCTGTTGTAGGTTTAATTTATGAGATTTTATACTGTAAATATGTATATGTTACTTAGGTATTTAGTAGAAATAGACACTAGATGGTATTCTAGTCCACTGCAGGGCACCATGCAGCCATTCACACATTTTGTTTATGCAAACGGTCATGGAACTGTAAAAAAAAATGCCAGTACTTCAAATTTTTATGTCAACACACAACATTCTAGTGTGCAAGAAAGACTAGATACATAAAAACTCTTTTTTCATATCTAAGAACATTTTTACAATAAAAATAAATGATATTTGTAGCTAAATAAAACAAAACTATTCTTTACTAGTTCCTTGTGTTCTGGTGTTTTCTTTAAACAAGAACTCAACCAGCAATTTGATATCCATAACTTCAAATCTTAACAGTAAATAAAAAAATGAATGTAATTCTTTTTTTGTTTGTTTTTTGACTGAGTAAAATTTCATTGACTTTTAAAGGGTTACAGACTGCCCCCTCCTGGAGCTCCAGCTCCAGCACCCTAGATCCCAGAGGCTGATGACTTTCTAAACCAAAATAACTAATAGAACAAAAAATCTAAAATTATTGCAGTTGTTAATCATAAACTCCTCATTTGTAAGGCATGAGTCTAATTGATTATCAGCATTCATAAATCAGCATCTGGGCATAAAATGTACAAGTACCTTTGGAAAATGTTGTTCATATTAAACCTACACTTCAGAATTATGATCACAGAAATCCAGCATTTATCCACCTTATTCACAAAGCCAGGGTACAGGCAATAATATATTCACAGTTTTTTTTTCTTATTTGTGAGATTGTTTATAGAAATGCTTAGCCTCATTAGTCTTTATTAGAGGTTATTTAGGAAGATAATTATTATGTAGTGGAAGAAATTCACCTGAGCCAAAACATTTAGAAATTACATATATTGGCCCAAATATTTATTGTTGATTCAATTCTTAACTTTGCATTTTCAAAACTTGCTGGATACTAGTGGATCCAGAGCTAATCCTATAAACAATGGACAGGAAAATCCATCTTAGGTGGCAAGCCAGTTCATCACAGGGAACCATACCATACACCCATGCCTATACACACTCATGGGCAATTTAGCACAAATAACACAATTAAAAAAAAGAAAATTTCCAATAAAAACATGAAAAAGGACAGATATTTGACCTTACTAAAATATTCGAACAATACTATAACTGGAGTTTTACATGTATTTCTGTACAGCAGTGCTGCTTCGATGTAAAAAAAAAATACAGTTTAAATAAAAATGTAGAGCTTGTAATGTACAAACACCAGTTTCAAACAGCTATTAAAAATTCTGGTTACATACAGTATATCAACATGAATACAGATTCATGTTTGCATAATAGTGGTATACAAAAGCGCTATAAAAATGACTAGGCTGATCTTGGATCAGTCAAATCAATCTTTACCCAAAAGATACATTTATTAAATGTGCTTATATTGTTTATTTAAAATAAAAGAAAGGGGGAAAAACAACCAATACCTTATACTATTATTCAACATAAGTTTCTTGTATTTGTGAATTGAATTTGAGGTTTATTTAACTCGAGGTTTTATCATCTAATAAAAAGGTTGTGCATTTATCCATCCATCCACACAGCATGAGGTAAAAGATTTTCTGCAGATGTCAAACTTCCTTTCACATGTCAGTGTTGTCCTCTTTCAGGGCTTTTTCTTCGACAGCTTTGTCTCCCTCTTTGTTAGAAAGAGTCTGACTCTCGAAGATGACGCGCCTACACAGCGTAAGCCGAGGCTTGTTTGGGTTGCGCTGTTGCAGGTCCGCAGAGGGTACTATCAGTTTAGGACCCTGGCAAGTATAAGATGATTGACAAGTAGAAGTAAATGCTTTAACTTATTTAAATAAAGCATAAAGGACAAGGAGATAAGCTGTTATTGGAAAATAATCAGTGAAAGGGTGCCGTGATTTCATTGGCAAAATGACAGAACGTTTATTTTTTCCAATAACTGATATAATGTGATATAATAAACTTGAAGTATTTTATACCACACACATTTGCCAACAATTGCATTTTTGAATTAGAATTAAAACTCTTAATTTTATTTTTTTTCAATCTGTGTATTTTTGTGCAGAAATCTAAAAAAAGACAACACTAATATAACAGGTTTCAGATTTCCAAATCATGCAAAACCTGTTGAGTCAATGCGTTTGTGAGATAGCTGATTTACCCTTTTGATGGCAACCAGGATGAAGATGGGGATGCAGATCATCGGTGTGAGTGTGAGCAGAACAGCGACTGCAGAACCCCAACTGGGTACGAAGTCTGCTGAAGCGCTGAGAGATGGACTGCTAATCAGATCGTACAGAAGAGTGGCCTGAGATAGCATAGGAAAGAGATTGGTAGAGTGTAAGAGTGGGACAGAAAATGCATAAGAAAAAGCAACTAGACACCATAGTCATTCTCACTATCTGAGGGGTAAAAATGTATCTGTTCACTTTTCTATTCATATTGTATTTGAATTGGCTACAGATTGACTGAGTGATTTTACTGCTTCATTTGTAAGACACAATGTTCTTATTATTTATATTGAACAGCTTATTTCTGTTCAATTGGCAAAAACAGCTTAGCAATCATGCTCCAAAACAGGTCTGAGCTTAAATTCTGGCTCATGTGTAAGTCTCTTCGAATCCAAATGATCTTTTATTGACTGCATAACATTTTCTCATCAATAAGACATTAAGCAAAACTTCTTATAAAGAGCAATGAATGAAAAAATGGAGAGAGAAAAGAATTTACTAAACATACTCCACAAATCAATGGGGTGATGAAGAGCCAGCAATACTTCAGCGCAGGCATGGGAGGATGTCCTATCATGTCCTCGATGTTATCAGTGAAACGGTCGACACCTATAGCATGATAGATTTTTTTTTTTATTCAAGTCAATCTGAATTGGCTTCTTTTTCCTGTTCACTGACACACGGCTCCTGTTAATAAGTAACTTGATTCCCAGCATTTACTATACAGATTTATTTGCATAAGCTTTTCTTATTAAAAAATAGGATAAGTTCAACTATAAATATATTCTAAATATTTTTTTACTAGCTTTACTTTAAAATATTCGTAGGCTTGACTAATATTTAATAAAGCTTATAAAGGCCCAAACCTAGTTTGCTGCTATTTGTTTTGCAAATGCATTGTATTTTAAGCCTGATATAAGTAAACATATTGAAAACTGAAAAAACTGAAAAAAACACTGAGTCAAAATGTTATGAAGACCTTGGTTTCATTGTGTCTTTATATAGTTTAATCATTATAAGTGCCACAGGCAAAACCCAAATGTAAAAAATGACAATTAACTGAGCCAACATATTATTCAAGCTGAAAAACAAGCACCTGTCAAAAGGTTTAGCTCTTTTATCTGATGTACAATAACTGTAACAGACACATAACTGTATGCAATCAAGTTATAAAACCTGTTTATTCTCATAACACTAAACATTATGGTTGGCATGCAACTGGCAGCTGTGAGATTATTTTGTGCATTACAGGAGGAATAAACAACCTATGCTCAGAAATCTCAAACGAGAAAATCCTTTAAATGGTATTGGATATATTAAGAGATTTAATAGTGACCCTTGTTTCATAATCATTATTCATAATTATTTCTTCTGAAAGTCTCAGATGTTTTACTACTGAAACACCTGGGAAATTGGTAGTTAATATTAAAACAAACACGTTTTGTTTGCACAGGAAGTGGCAACTATCCAAACTTTCAGGCATAACCTTTGCTAACAAAGTATAACTTGCTAAATTAGCCTTCAGTAATGGAATCGAAGAGGTGAATGAACTGAATGAACTTGAATGAACTGGTTATGAATGAATGAATGACTGAATAAATGAATGAATGGATAAACATTTCAAGTCCAATGCTAGCCAAAGAGCTACACAGTAGCATCATGTTTCCAAGAAAACTAAAGCCTCCTTTTCAAATGCTTAATAAAAATGTTTTAATAAAAAGAAATAGTTCTTAGGATTCAATAAACTCAAATATTTTTCATATCTGTGATACATCTAAGACTAAAATAATGGTACAAACATTTTTTCAAGTTTTAAAGATTGAACTCTGCCTGCACAGTTATTCTCAGCGCAATTATAAGTATAATTTAAGAAAATGACAATGTAGTCTAGCATATTACAAATAAATGTTCTAAATATTTCGAATTGCATACCAAAAAGTATACTCAAGATTATTGTATATTCAAAAAATAAACTGTACAACTGTTTCATATTTTAAGTTCAAATTTCCTAAAAAAAAAGTATATATATTTTTCCATATCCTCTGATGATCTCACTAACACTACTGTAGTAACTGTTTCAATCTAGGATGTAGAACGATACATGGCAAACACAGCCAATCATTTGTTTCTTTATTCTCTATACTTGGAATAATTAATAGAGCTATTCAAACACTACCCCTGATTGTGAAGAGCGAAGAAACACTAGTAAGGTACAGTACGTACTGTACCTGTGGTTCTAACACCACCAAAATATTCTGTCACCCAGAAACACCCACAATGCCACAGTTCTAAAGGCAACATCTGGTTTGAGCGCCTTCTTGACTGTACTCACAAGCTGATTCAGGTTTCAGTTCTCGTTTCAATTCCTGATCTTATTCCCTTTTGCAAGAGTTTAGACGAATGCATAAAGCAAAAAAATGATTATTCAGGTAAGATAATTGAGTCTAAAATGTAGTGAAGTTAAAGTCTGTTTTGTGACCTTATGGCCGAAATCTCCACTGACACTCCAATCCATCTAGTAGAACATTTTCCCAGAAGAGTGATGGATATTCTAACAGCTAATGGGGTGTAAATATATATATTTTCTAAACATTTCGAATTGCATACCAAAAAATATACCCGAAATGATTGTATATTCAAAGAAAACTGTACAACTGTTTCATATTTTAAGTTAAAAATTTCCTACAAAAAAAGTATATATATTTTTTCATATCCTTTGATGATCTCATTAACAGTACTGTAGTAACTTACAATCTAGGATGCAGAGCGATACATGGCAAACAGATAAGTGAAGTGATACACACAGTAAAACGGCCCAGTGTGTTCATACAAAATAGAGGAACACTTGGAATGCCACTTGACCAAACAAATATGTCGAATTTGAAGTAATTACTGTAAATTGTGCATAAGAGCTACAATAGAACTTAGTAGTATATTTAAACTTTTTATGTGGGGTTATACTGACACACTGTTGTTGTGATTCTGTCCTGTCATTGGTGTGTTGATTTTTTGCACCTGTAATCCTCTCAACCATTGATTGGTTTAGTTTGCCTATTTACTCCTTTGTTTTTGTGTCATTGTGAACTCATTGTATTATTGTTTGAGGCTTTGTTTCCTAGCTTTCTGCTAGCTGGTTTTGATCCTGACCATTTTTTTGTAATTACAGATATTCCCTTCTCATGGTTGTCTGGAATACTGACACTGATTATTGGATCAGCCCTAAAAAAAACACCACAACGTGGAATTTATGCATTTGAATCCTGCCTCTTGTTACAATTAGGATCTGCTCTTTGGGGAGAAAAACCTGAAAGTCTGGAGAATAAATGAAGCAGTGATCTAACATTTTTCATTTCCTTTTCATGTTCGCTTTTCCACAAGCTTTGTCAGAGTTTTCCCACTCCATTAGCAAACATATTTGACACAGAAAATTAGCATATAACGTAGTTAATCTTTCTCTGACAATAATTAAATTAAAGTTAATGATAGAACATAGCTAGATAATAATACAGGAGCCTGATTTCATCCCTATTATCAAAACCTTCTCACTAGGTAACAAATGGGGCATGTGTATCCAGTTTGATCTCATAAGTAATATACTGAAATGTGTGCAAGAATGCAGGATGCTCTTTGAATATGAAAATTGTGTTTTAACAGGGTGCTTATGCTGTGAGCTTATGCTTCATGCAGGTTTATAATGTTTAGTGGTTACATGTTTACTTTTTTGAACAAAGAAACAAAGAACAAATGAAAACAGGTCTGCTGAAAGGTTCTTCTTTAATGTTTTTGTAATCTCTTTCCATCCCTGAACTACTGTAAACCCTCTACTGTAATCCACATAAACAATTAAATACACATATAATCCTTCTTTACAAAAGCTTACCATACACCCAGGCAATGACAACTGTCTCGAAACAGGCGATGAGGAGCAGGTTTGTTCCACTGGGTCCGTACATGTCTATCAGCTTAAAGAGGTGGAGTCCACCCTAAGAGAAAGAGAGGCAAGCACACACATGGATATACACTATGTTGTTTTCAATTACACTTTTCTGCTTTTAGTTGAGTTAAACTATTAATACAATAGGGTCCAAAGTGTCTGTTAAATTATTTACATGTAAGAGGATATTTAATATTTACAACAATATATTATTTCAAATGGTGGACAATCGTAAATCAGAGGAAAAAAAAAAAGAAATGTCCTTTTGAGAAAATCTCACATAAGATTTGAGAAAACCCTTGAAAAAAGAGATGACGCCTGGGATTAGAAGGTCAAGAGATTTGATCCCTGCACCACCAAGCTGCCGCTCCTGTGCACTCAGTTGTATAAATGAGATATTTGTAAGTCGCTCTGGATAAGGGCGTCAGCTGAAATGCCATAAATGCCATAGATGCCTTAAAAGTTCTGGAAACTACAGGCTTTCCTGAACTAAAAGTGTGTATCCCCGTTTTATAAATCTTCACTACAAGTAAAGTTTAAATTCTATTTTAAAACCAAATCTGCAATTTTGGAAAAAAGAAAAAATATATAATAAAATAAAATAAACAAAAAAACAGTATTAGGTTCTTATAATAAACCCATTGTTGTAGTGAAACCAGACTTTCAGATGCTACAAATGTATGAATGTCTCGTATTCAGTACCCGAGTGACCAGAGGAAGGCCCAGCAGGAAGCAGACCACGGCAATGAGCAACACCAGAATCTCCCTGCGCTTTGGCTTCCTCAGAATTCGAGGGAAAACATCGGTGAGTGCTGTGGATAGACTCTCCACACACACAAACTAAAACACAAACATAGTTCATATGAATAATCCAATAGACATCATTTAAAATACATCTTGTGTTTAATAGTAAAGTCAAGAGAACAGGAATTGTGATATTTTAAAGATGTTTTACTGCACATCTAAGAAGTTATGAGTAAAAAATGAGGTAAGAAATCTTTAAATATCATCACAAAGAGTATCATTTCTAAGTATTAACAAGAATAAATACTAACTATTAATATAATGTATTAGATATACACCCACATACTCTTTCTTGCCTAAATACTCTTTCTCCCCTGTCAATCAGAGTAACATTAGCTAATCATGGCATCTCAGGAAGTTGAGTTAGAGCTTGCGAGTATATTTTAAAGCCTGTATCGTAGCAAGATGCATTTGGTTGGCTTTTATATCTCAAGGAGCTTTTACCATGTTTACTTGGAAATCTGACACAGTAATTAAAGCAAATAAACAGATGCAGATCTACAGTATTCAAACAATATGACATTCAGTGATACATGTCATTATGTATTTTTATTTCCTAATGAACAATTGAATAACAGTTTTAGTACAAAAACAGTCTTAATCAGCTTCATTCCATTTCCTTCTGTTCTATAATAAATGATCAGACAGGTTAGGGCAGAGTGTGTTCATCACTTCTTTTGTTTGATAAATCTATTTAATTATTTCTATCTGTATTTTTCTTTTCTGTTATGTAAACACTAGACATACTTGCATCGCCAGATATTGTCTAGGATAATATAAAAAGTATGCAATTTAAGACCTTAGCAGTGTTGTGACCTGAAGAAGCTTACTTGAGAAAGCTTTCATTATATCAGAAAAAAACTTTCTTTATGTTTTTGAGGGACCTATGCGTATATTAAATGACCTCTAAAGCGAACATAAGTAGTTTTAAAAGTAAAAATTAAAAAGCGTCACAGCCCTTCGTTTAGCAATAGTCCATTTTTAAACACTTTACAAAATGTACCTGGCTGTCTAGTCCAAGAAAGAGAACCATCAGGAAGAAAAGGACAGACCAGAACTGAGGGCCTGGGAGAAGAGACAGGGCTTTGGGGTACGCTATAAACGCCAGGCCGGGACCTGCAAAAAAGTTCAGAGCAATGACAGCCCGTCATATCAGGGAGCGTATTATGATAATTGCTTTCTTACTATGTACGTTCCACTGCTGTGCTCCATAAAACAGGCAAAATGAAACAGTAGATTTCAAATTACTTTCAGTGGTGCAGTGAAGTAACTGAAGGATTAAATTAGTTTTATCTCATTACCTGGGGAAAGAAACTTGGCGCAAACACCTTGGTGCAGTGTTGGACTAAAGCGCCTTCTGGAGGCTGAATTTTGTCTATTCCTTTTTCTGATATGAATTACTAAATGCTAATTCTTTTTTCTACCAGGGCTGGGTTAACTTATTCTCATCACTTTAGGCATTAATGGGTCCGTTTTTGCCGGAAGTCAATAAATCTGAACACATTGATTTGATTTTCAAAACAGTTTTTTAAATGTTTAGTAGTAGTAGTAGTAGTAGCAGTAGAAGTAGTAGCAGTAGTAGTAGAAGTAATAGTAGTAGTAGTAGTAGTAGTAGTAGTAGTAGTAGTAGTAGTAGTTGTAGACGTAATAGTAGTAGAAGTAATAGTAGTAGTAGTAGTAGTAGTAGTAGTAGTAGTAGAAGTAATAGTAGTAGTAGTAGTAGTTGTAGACGTAATAGTAGTAGTAGAAGTAATAGTAGTAGTAGTAGTAGTAGTAGTAGAAGTAATAGTAGTTAGCAGTAGTTGCAGTAGTAGTAGTAGTAGTAGTAGTAGTAGTAGTAATAGTAGTAGTAGTAGTAGTAGTAGTAGAAGTAATAGTAGTAGTAGTAGTAGTTGTAGACGTAATAGTAGTAGAAGTAATAGTAGTAGTAGTAGTAGTAGTAGTAATAGTAGTAGTAGTAGTAGTAGTAGAAGTAATAGTAGTAGTAGTAGTAGTAGTAGAAGTAATAGTAGTAGTAGTTGTAGACGTAATAGTAGTAGAAGTAATAGTAGTAGTAGTAGTAGAAGTAATAGTAGTTAGCAGTAGTTGCAGTAGTAGTAGTAGTAGTAGTAGTAGTAGTAGTAATAGTAGTAGTAGTAGTAGTAGTAGTAGAAGTAATAGTAGTAGTAGTAGTAGTTGTAGACGTAATAGTAGTAGAAGTAATAGTAGTAGTAGTAGTAGTAGTAGTAATAGTAGTAGTAGTAGTAGTAGTAGAAGTAATAGTAGTAGTAGTAGTAGTAGTAGAAGTAATAGTAGTAGTAGTTGTAGACGTAATAGTAGTAGAAGTAATAGTAGTAGTAGTAGTAGAAGTAATAGTAGTTAGCAGTAGTTGTAGTAGTAGTAGTAGTAGTAGTAGTAGTAGTAGTACTATTAATAGAAATAGTGGTCATATTAATAGTAATGGTGGAAGAAGTAGTAGGAGTAGTACTAGTAGTAGTAAGGTGGAAGAAGTAATGGAACTATTAGTAGTAGTAATAATAGTATTGGTCCGGGATGCTTTTCATTTCGTTAATATTGTTCTTCCTTTTCTTCTTTATTTTCTGCCTTTCTATTAATGATGCAGACCAAATCATACTTCTTTGTCAGTAGGTAGTAATCCCTTACATTTTACACAGTAAGTATGAACCTCAATATAAAAAAAAGACATTTGTAATACCCAGAACATATTTAGAAAATAATCATTAATTAAGGGTTGGGTGAGCATCGTAAATTAATTGAAATCACATTCTTCTAGCTCACAGCCTTAACTTCTCAGATACTACAGCCTGGAAAGATATGTATATTCCCCCCCAAAAAAAACTACCTGATTTCACTATGTCCTCCATAGGCAAGGACAGTTCATGAGCCATGTAGCCCAGGATAGAGAACACAGCGAAGCCTGCAAAGATGCTAGTGCCACTGTTCAGGGCACAGAGAGCGATGCAGTCTCTGATTGTACAGAAGACAACAAATAATTCAGTATGCACAGTATTCAAAAGCAGATGTACAAAGCATGAAGGAAAATTCTTAATTATGCTAATACATAATCAGAAACACAAAACATAGGCATGTTTAGTCAGTGGCAGGGGCACTAACTTGTAGCAGTCATTGTGGTATTTGTTATAGCTTCCCAAAGCGGTGAGGACGCCCTGACACACGGCATAGGAAAAAAACACTTGGGTTCCTGCATCACGCCAAACCTAAAGCAAGAAATGGAAAAGCATGAAAGAGAAAAGAACAAAACATAGAAAATAGGTGAAAAGGAACACAGAGTGCACTTGGCAATGTCTGTCTTTTATATTCAGCAGATATTGTGCAATTTGTAGCCTTCATGACCACGTGTGTGTGTGTGTGTGTATGTGTGTATGCAGCTCAGTTGCACATCTGGTCAGCATGCTAAGCTGGCAGTCTTCCATTCCTTCCCTCTCACCACTTCCTCTGTGTGATTACATTAAAAGTAACAGAAAAAGTAACTGTTCCTTAGTGTGTACTGATGCCTAAGAGCTCCAGGGTCTGGATGCCTGGAACCCAGTGTTCGTCGTATTGACCACAACTCTGACCCCAAATTACTGAAGATGAAGGAAGAAATCAACGTTATATACAGTAATGCTCTATTTTTAGTTGTCTAATGTAAATCTATTAAAAAATGAGCAAGCTTGTGAATATACACATATTTATCTATCTATCTATCTATCTATCTATCTATCTATCTATCTATCTATCTATCTATCTATCTATCTATCTATCTATCTATCTATCTATCTATCTATCTATCTATCTATCACTCTGTTATATTGCAGCCATTTGCTAAAATCATTTAAGTTCATTTCTTTTCCTCATGAATGTACACACAGCTCCCCATATTGACAGAAAAACACAGAATTGTTGACATTTTTGCAGAATTATTAAAAAAGAAAAACTGAAATATAACATGGTCCTAAGTATTCAGACCCTTTGCTGTGACACTCATATATTTAACTCAGGTGCTATCCATTTCTTCTGATCATCCTTGAGATGGTTCTACACCTTCATTCGAGTCCGGCTGTGTTTGATTATACTGATTGGATTAATTAGGAAAGCCACACACCTGTCTATATAAGACCTTCCAGATCACAATGCATGTCAGAGCAAATGAGAATCATGAGGTCAAAGGAACTGTCTGAAGAGCTCAGAGACAGAATTGGGCAAGGCATAGATCTGGCCATGGTTACAAAACAATTTCTGCTGCACTTAAGGTTCCTAAGAGCACAGTGGCCTCCATAATACTTAAATAGAAGATGTTCCTTCCTAGAGCTGGACGTCCAGCCAATCTAAGCTATCGGGAGAGAAGAGCCTTGGTGAGAGAGGTAAAGAAGAACCCAAATATCACTGTGGCTGAGCTCCAGAGATGCAGTCGGGAGATGGGAGAAAGTTGTAAAAAGTCAACCATCACAGCAGCCCTCCACCAGTCAGGGCTTTATGGCAGAGTGGCCCGACGGAAGCCTCTCCTCAGTGCAAGACACATGAAAGCCTGCATGGTGTTTGCTAAAAAAAACACCTGAAGGACTCCAAGATAGTGGTGAGAAATAAGATTCTCTGGTCTGATGAGACCAAGATAGTACTTTGTGGCCTTAATTCTAAGCGGTATGTGTGGAGAAAACCAGGCACTGCTCATCACCTGTCCAATACAGTCCCAACAGTGAAGCATGGTGGTGGCAGTATCATGCCGTGGGGGTGTTTTTCAGCTGCAGGGACTGGTTGCAATCGAGGGAAAGATGAATGCGGCCAAGTACAGGGATATCCTGGACACAAACCTTCTCCAGAGTGCTCTGGACCTTAGACGTTGGCCCTAAAGCACACAGCTAAAATAACGAAGGAGTGGCTTCACAACAACTCCATGACTGTTCTTGAATGGCCCAGCCAGAGCCCTGACTTAAACCCAATTGAGCATCTCTGGAGAGACCTAAAAATGGCTGTCCACCAACGTTTACCATCCAACGTGACAGAACTGGAGAGGACCTGCAAGGAGGAATGGCAGAGGATCCCCAAATCCAGGTGTGAAAAACTTGTTGCATCTTTCCCAAAAAGATTTATGGCTGTATCAGTTTAAAAGGGTGCTTCTACTAAATACTGAGCAAAGGGTCTGAATACTTAGGACCATGTGATATTTCAGTTTTTCTTTTTTAATAAATCTGCAAAAATGTCAACAATTCTGTTTTTCTGTCAATATGGGGTGCTATGTAACATAAATAATGCGCTGTAACATAAATAATTTGCATAAATACAATGAGGTTTGGTAAAAGGTTCAATGTTTATGCAAATACAATAAAATATGATTTAAACCAAGTGTTATATTCATTATGACTTCATAATGTTTTTGGTGTAGTTAGATGCCATAGATATCACCTGCTCATCAACATTTTAATAGAGACGAGCACTTTTGCACTCAGTTCACAGTTGTACAGTTCAGGGAACAATGTTTTAAAGAGTTTAAATGACTGAAGAATGCACAGAGATCAGTCAAGTGAAGAGATGATGGTGGTGCTGAAAATCAGTGATTACTTATTCCCTATTGTGTAACATAAATTCTTGTTAAGACGCATGTAAAAACAGAGCATAACATATTTCAAATTCTGTAAAGCATGAAGAAATATTTATAGTTTGACCATGTAAGGTTTTCCTGGGCCAACACAAACACTGAATAAGAAACAATTCATGATTTTGATTAACCTGTAATGAGGATGCAATTATATATATAAGGATATATTTCTGCGTAAAGACAATGAAATGTTGAGGATGGCACGACACCATGCCCCAGCATTCCCCCTGAGGCATTTCCAGCTTCTATAGACACAAACATCAGCTTTGCTTGTGCTCTTGTTCCAGCATATCTTGCTAACCATTCACAAATCCTTGTCTACTTAATCTCTCGTTTTGCTATTTCTTATCCCCTGAATGTATTCCTGTCATCACTTCAGCACCCTAAACAGTGCTTCCTGCCCAGAATAATAGATGCAAAACATATAAAAGATGATTTGCACCACACCCTTTCCTGGGCATCTTTCTCTATTGCCCTGCTAGCATTTATTTTATTGACTTCAGGGATAATCCCAGATGGAAAACCAAAAGAAAACTTCCAGCACAAAGCGGAATGTGGTCAATGACTAACTCTAAGAATTATCTCGTGAAGAACTGGAACAAAGAGCATTTTGTGCGGCCTTAGACTGTACAAAATATTCAAGTTTGATTTAAAAAGAAGGCCTGTATTTGCCATGTGAATGCAGTGTCAATACAGTGTGGACAGCAATGGTCAAAGAAAGCCCAGAAATGAAAAGTATGAAAATCCATGGGACAAAAAGAGCCCAAAATCAATTACACAGGAAGTCAACGAAGGGTGAAGAAACACAGACAACATCATAAACAGTAGTTAGCATTCATCATTCATTGAGATATATATATATATATATATATATATATATATATATATATATATATATATATATATATATATATATATATATATATATATACAGTGAGGAAAATAAGTATTTGAACACTGCTATTTTGCAAGTTCTCCCACTTAGAAATCATGGAGGGGTCTGAAATTGTCATCATAGGTGCATGTCCACTGTGAGAGACATAATCTTAAAAAAAAATCCAGAAATCACAATATATGATTTTTAAACTATTTATTTGTATGATACAGCTGCAAATAAGTATTTGAACATCTGAGAAAGTCAATGTTAATATTTGTTTGATTGCAATTACAGAGGTCAAACGTTTCCTGTAGATTTCACCAGGTTTGCACACACTGCAGGAGGGATTTTGGCCCACTCCTCCACACAGATCTTCTCTAGATCAGTCAGGTTTTTGGCCTGTCGCTGAGAAACACGGAGTTTAAGCTCCCTCCAAAGATTCTCTATTGGGTTTAGGTCTGGAGACTGGCTAGGCCACGCCAGAACCTTGATATGCTTCTTACAGAGCCACTCCTTGGTTATCCTGGCTGTGTGCTTCGGGTCATTGTCATGTTGGAAGACCCAGCCTCGACCCATCTTCAATGCTCTAACTGAGGGAAGGAGGTTGTTCCCCAAAATCTCGCAATACATGGCCCCGGTCATCCTCTCCTTAATACAGTGCAGTCGCCCTGTCCCATGTGCAGAAAAACACCCCCAAAGCATGATGCTACCACCCCCATGCTTCACAGTAGGGATGGTGTTCTTGGGATGGTACTCATCAGTCTTCTTCCTTCAAACATGTTTAGTGGAATTATGACCCAAAAGTTCTATTTTGGTCTCATCTGACCACATGACTTTCTCCCATGACTCCTCTGGATCATCCAAATGGTCATTGGCAAACTTAAGACGTGCCTGGACATGTGCTGGTTTAAGCAGGGGAACCTTCCGTGCCATGCATGATTTCAAACCATGACGTCTTAGTGTATTACCAACAGTAACCTTGGAAACGGTGGTCCCAGCTCTTTTCAGGTCATTGACCAGCTCCTCCCGTGTAGTTCTGGGCTGATTTCTCACCTTCCTTAGGATCATTGAGACCCTACGAGGTGAGATCTTGCATGGAGCCCCAGTCCGAGGGAGATTGACAGTCATGTTTAGCTTCTTCCATTTTCTAATGATTGCTCCAACAGTGGACCTTCTTTCACCAAGCTGCTTGGCAATTTCCCTGTAGCCCTTTCCAGCCTTGTGGAGGTGTACAATTTTGTCTCTAGTGTCTTTGGACAGCTCTTTGGTCTTGGCTATGTTAGTAGTTGGATTCTTACTGATTGTATGGGGTGGACAGGTGTCTTTATGCAGCTAACGACCTCAAACAGGTGCATCTAATTTAGGATAATAAATGTAGTGTAGGTGGACATTTTAAAGGCAGACTTACAGGTCTTTGAGGGTCAGAATTCTAGCTGATAGACAGGTGTTCAAATACTTATTTGCAGCTGTATCATACAAATAAATAGTTAAAAAATCATACATTGTGATTTCTGGATTTATTTTTTTATATTATGTCTCTCCCAGTGGACATGCGCCTACGATGACAATTTCAGACCCCTCCATGATTTCTAAGTGGGAGAACTTGCAAAAAAGCAGGGTGTTCAAATACTTATTTTACCCACTGTATATATATATATATATATATATATATATATATATATATATATATATATATATATATATATATATATATATATATGTCATATCTCTGATGGAACGAGTCTTAAAGATGCTAGGATGCTCAAATAATAATAATTATACAAAAAAAATTTATAATAATAATAAAAATAAATGCAGCTGGTGATATATATATTTTTTTAATTTTAAACTGTTTTAAGAGTTTTGTCATTTGATCCCTCAAATAACTATAAGCCCTACAGGAAATTATGTACAGTACATCTCATGTTGTTTGTTAATTACTTACTACTCAAAATATACTGTACACCGATCCTTCATTGTGTCCATATAATATAATATTGTGTAACACTAACATTTCCTTGGCTTGATTGAAATATCACAGTCATCTGTATAAAGTAAGACTAATTTCTATGTCCATACTGATTATTTAGACTGAATTGTGCATGGAAGTGTACACTGAACGGGCCCAGATCAGTTACTAAGCCCTCATTGAGAAATTTGTAAACACTTACATCAGGATTGGCAAGCTTGGAGATATCAGGGTAAAGGTAATAGCTGATTCCTACTCCAGCTCCAGGTAGAGTGACTCCTCGGAAAAACAGAATCAGCAGCATGACATATGGGAACGTGGCTGTGAAGTAGACGACCTTGAAGAGACACATCACATTATAAATATCATAATTGTAATAATGTAGTGCAGTAATTGTTGTAACATCTCATTTTCTTTAAAAAAAAAATCTTTTTTCTATTTTACATTTTTATATATATATATATATTTTTTTTTATTTATTTATTTTTTTTATTCCTGGCAATGACAACTGGATCAGACATGCCTCTATTTTTGTCAAATTTTCATACATGCAAATCCTTCACAAAATCTGAATACTGCTTCAGTCTGTAGTTATGTCTGAGGTTTTAATATCGTGTTCAATTTTACAAAAGAGCTAACAAATAATGTTTTGGAGATGCACACATATAGTCTATAGAAATTGCAGATTATTAACCCAGGGTTTATAGCATTTGGCTTTTTGTAGCCTGGTTATTTCTTTGTTTAGAAAAAAAAACATCCAGTGAGGTTAGCATTTAAGCAATTTAATTTTCCTAAGGAAGACCACAGAAGCTTATCACCATTCTGCACCATCCCCCCGGATATAAACATAGTCCCAGTCCCATATGTTCCACATTACTCAAAAAGTCATTAAAGTCTTTAACATGTAATAAACATGACATTTTACAAAGTGTAATCAGGGTTTCATTTATCTGTTTGACGTGTATTTTCTTCATAACTGGGGTTGATGTTCATGCTTAGGGTCACTGTGTGTGTGTGTGAAAGATAGCGTCAGCGTATGTTTACCTTGCCTGTAGTCTTGACTCCTTTCCAGATGCAAAAGTAACAGATAATCCACACCAGCAAAAGACAGAGTGTCAGGTCATAGTGGGGTGGACCGAGGAAATCGTCACTAGATATTCTCTGTACGCGATAACTGAGGACACAAAGTTACATGGAAAAAAAACATGTAATAGACATATGTAGGAATTGTAATTTAAATGCAACTTCCTGACTTCTGGCTCCACTTTACAATTCTGCCTGAATGTTCTGCCCGGAAATGGAACAGGGAAGATATGTTGGTTTATATACATGTCAAATGTCGCCATCCCCAAATTGTAAACAATGGCATAATAGCGTGATGGATACAGATGTTTTACTTCCCAAGTTTAGTTTAGAAGGTTCTAGATCAGAGCTGCACAACAGATTAACATGCCTTTCACAACAAACTGTCCTGCAGTAATAATCCCTTTTTCCCAACCATATGTGCAACCAGGAATGTCGAGAGTAAAATTTACATTTTCATGGAAAAAGAAAAAAGTGTGTCTTAGTAAAAAGTGGGAAGGGAAATGCAATTTATCTTTGGACATAACTCAGACCTAATGTTTGGCCAATTCTAAAGTGTGTTGTCTGTAATCGTTAACTGCATTAGATTTAGAATGTACTTCAACTAATTTCCATTATTTGCAGAATGTATAGAAAGTAAAAAAAAAAAAAATCAAAAATTAAAATAAAAACATTTGGTACATTTATGACATTCCTGTTTAGCAGTGCTCCAAACACAGTTATGAATTTTTATAGCTTCACATTCTAAACATTTTAATAAACAAGTATTAGATCAGATTTCTAGGCAGGTTTTAGGGTATTTTATTTGTATTTTTTTTTGTATAAATGAGCATTTGTTTCTCTTGGCTCGTGATTACATAGTTGCATGGTTCTTTGTGCCTGAGATGTGAAATACATAGATTTTTTTTTGCCAGAAACTCCTTCCTCATAGTTAATTCCTCTACAGTTTTCTTTGACAGTTTTTTACTCCCTGTAATCTCAAATTCCTACAGTCCTACATCTCCAGCAAATTGGGATTTTGACTTTCTAGTGCTGAGCAATACCCCCCCCCCCACACACACACACACACACACACACACACACACACACACACACAGACACATATCCAACCACCCCACACACCCCCACATACCACCACTTTGTCAAGAAGGCATTGAAGATCATTACGTAATTTTTGGGTAAATCTGTGCACTATATATTTACTTCACATGCTACATGCATAACAGTGGCTTCTGGGCAAAACAAAATCATTCAGTGTCCAAAAATATGATTGTTTAAATGAACTTACAGCCAGAATTCCTCCTCTGGAGAGACAATCTTGTATTCTGCAGACATGTCGAATCTGCTACTGTATTGAAAAACATGATGCATGTATGTACATAAATGCCCCCAAATTGAAGAAATTAAGCCACAAAATAATTTTATATTACTTTTTTCTTTTATGAAAAATCAATGATCAAAAAAAGAAAAAAGAGAAAATTCCAAAATAATAGCTTTGTTTTAAAATTATATTGGTAAGCTGTAAACTTTATTTCTTAATTTTCACAATCATGGCATTCAAATTAATTCAACACAAAAGTCTAATCTAGCAGAGTCTAATTGGTAACAAGATAAGATCTACTGTTCAATATTCCACTCAATGAGTAGCTTTATTAGACACTGTAAAAGTGATTGTGTTCTCAGGTGTGGCTATGTTTACCTGTTGTTGTATGTTTCATTGTACAAAAAGGACCAGTCAGCATCTGCACTGTGCAGGCCAGAGTGCAGCATGCTTTTGTTATACGTGCGACAAGATACTGTGGACAAATGGAAACTTTAAGTTGAAATAAAAATCCAAAAGCAGGATTACTCTCTTGTGCAAACTCAATGCTGACTTAAGTATATAGTGAGCAGACTGGATGTATTGTTCTGTGTAGACCAATAAAATGGATCTCATTCATCAGGAAAAGACATGTTCAGACATTTACAAGCTCCTACGCATATATTTACTTTTAAAGACCTACCATTCAAAAGACCTTCACTATTTCCCTAGATAAATAGGTTCAGAGATGGAATGTAATGAGGTACTAAAACGTTGTTACTGTACTTAAGTAGATTATCAGTATTTTACTTCACTATTTATTTTTTGGACAAAATTTCACTCGTAATTTTTTACACATATATCTCTACTTTCTACTTCTTACATTTTTAAACCAGGCTCGTTACTTTAGTTTTGATCTATTTGCTGGATAAAAAATTTTTTGTTCTCATGGCCTTTTCAACCTACCACTGGTGTATCATTTTCTGGTTATCATGCACCACAGACGTAGAGAGCAACAAGAAGTCTGGGGTTAACGTGGATGAGACAGAGTCAGTGATTTAAGTGATAGACATTCCTGATCACCTGATCATCATCTTTTCTCTGCTTGTGTTGTATATGGGGGGATGTTTAGCCTGGATACATTCATTAGATAACAAAATTAAAAATGATTTTGTATTAATATATTGCTATGACGTGAGGTCCAGTTACCAGTATGACAAAGGTAGTAGTAATGGCTAGTAATGTTTTACTTAAGTACATGTCATGTCAGGCCCAAACGTCTTTACTTTAACTTGAAAAAGTGTAGTCAATACTTTAACCTTTACAAGAGTCTATTAAAACATGAGGATCTGCACTTGCTTGAGTAAAGGATGTGTGTACCTTTGCCACCTCTTCTTAGGTTCTATTGTATCTTAATTCAGAAGCATAAGATAACTGCAGTTTTACATACAGGAAAGTCTTGTAAAGAATACTTCAACTTGATGACAAGCAATAACAAATAAAAACCTGCTTAATCACATAAAGTCAAAGAACCAAGAACTAGTGTTACTACAAGGGAAAAGGTTTTAAAGCTTTTAGTTGTAGCTGGTTGGTTTGGTTGAACACTCTCAACTATTTATTTGAGTTTTATAAAATGCCTACTAAAGTAGTAATGAACTGGAAAGACATTTTCAGAACTAAGCATATTGGAGCAGCAGGCCGGGTCATGTCCATTTAGTGCAATAGAAAAAGTACGTCATATTCTTGGCAGTTGATTAGTGCAACTGTTTCAAGTTAACTGCAGAATTGTTCCAAAGTAAACATGTATTATTGCAGAATAGACCTTATATCTAATGTCATGAACTTACGGGGTGACATTTGATGACATTAAATAAACTCTGTGTCCCATAGAAGCTCCTTTTAAACCCTTTAAATTAAGGCTAAGGGACTGCTTGCATAACACTGGTTGAAATTTTTAAACCAAGACCAATCTATTATACATGTTAGCTTTTCAACTATTTGAAGTGGATGTCTGTATCTATACCTGTGTTCCATTCGTTGTCGCAAGAGATCCATGGCAATTTGGCTTGAAAACAGCTGAAAAGGTACAAAACCGCCCAGGCAAGAACCACAATGTAGTAGATGTTCAGGTAGACAACAATAACTTGAGATGCAATGCCAATTCCTATGAATACCAGATGTTAAAATCAAGGTTAGATAAGCTGAGATTTGAAGGACCATCGCTGGTTACATAGCAGGTATCATTTTCAACACTTGAAATGTAATATTATATGTAACGTCGTGAGAATGGAATTCTTTGAGACATAGTGTGCAATTTTGGCTAAGGTCTTATGTTTCACAAGAGCTGCTGAGTCAAAAAATATACTTATTATTTGCATCATTTAATGTGTCCCTACTTAATAAATGACCCAGGGCTTTTACTCAGAGCCTGAAAATGGTACAAATAGAAATAAATTTAAGTTTCATGCAAACCATGTTTGTATTACAGTCAAGATGAATATTGCCAGTATGCAGCTAAAAATGCATTTAAACCACTGTACATCCTCATACCCCTTCGCACAATCAGCTACAATACAATTTTAAGCATGGGCACACATCCTTGTAAAACGACAAAACTTTTGCTAACCTACCTCTACTATCAGTAAGCACATAGTATACATATACATGCGGAAAAACTTTAATAATTTGGTTGAACATTTCAGTGCCCACTACAAAGCTACGTTACTACATGGATTAAATACATTTACCCCGCAGAATTGACACTTTATTTAATGATACAGTATGAAATTTGTAAATTAAAGGCCAAAAATCCCTCTTCTTGGTCGGCCCACCAGGTGGTCTGGCAAAAGAAATCTATAAACTTCATTTTTTAAAAGAAACTGACATGTACACAATACAGGCTCAATGATCACATTGGATTGATAAAGCCAATACAAGAGATTCTAGAATGCATTTCTAGCAGCCTAATACTTCAATTATTCAAATACATGTTTTTCCTATTAATCTACACTCAGTTACCCATAATGACAAAGTGAAAACAGAATTCTAGAAATGTTTGCAAATATATGAAAGAGGAAACATCACATACAGTGCAGAAATTATTCACAGCGCTTCAATTTTTCCACATTTTGTTATGTTACAGCCTTATTCCAAAATGGATTCAATTCATTATTTAACTAAGAATTCTACAAACACTACCCCATAATGGCAGCGTGAAAGAAGTGTTTTTGAAATCGTTGCAAATTTATTACAAATTAAAAAATGACACAATCACATGTGCATACGTATTCACAGCCTTTGCATTGACAATCAAAATTGAGCTCAGGTACATCCTGTTTTCACTGATCATCCTTGAAATGTTTTGACAACCTGATTGGAGTCCACCTGTGGTCAATTAAACTGATTGGACATGATTTGGAAAGGCACACACCACCCTATAGAAGGCCTCACAACTTACAATACATATCAGAGCAAAAAACATGTCAAGAGGTAAATGGAACTGCCTGCAGAGCTCAGAGACAGGATTGTTGCAAGGCATAGATCTGGGAAAGGCTACGTAAAATTGCTGCTGCACTTAAGATTTCCAAGAGCACTGTGGCCTCCATAATTCTAAAATGGAAAAAGTTTATGGCAGAGTGGCTGGATAGAAGCTTCTCCTTAGTGCAAAACCCATAAAAGCTCACTTGAAGTTTGCAAAATAACACCTGAAGGACTCTCAGTCTGTGAGGAACAAGATTCTCTGGTCTAATTAAACAGAGATTGAACTGTTTGGTCTCAATTCTAATAGTTATGTAATAGTCATCTCCTGCCCAATACCATTCCAAAAGTGAAGCATGATGGGAAGGGTGTTTTTAGCAACAGGTACTGGTCAGGGTTGAGGAAATGCTGAATGGAGCAAAGTACAGAGATATTCTCAAGAAAAACCTGTTCCAGAGCACTCAGGACCTCAGGCTGTCCACTATCGAACCTGACCGAGGATAAAAGGATTTGCAAAGAAGAATGGCAGAAAACTTGGTGGAATCCAGGTGTCCAAAGCTTGTCATACCCAAAAAGACTCGAGGCTGTAATTGCTGAGTGAAGGGTCCGAATACTTATGCACATGTGATATTTCAGTTTTTCTTTAAAAAAAAATTTACAGACATTCTAAGAATTCTATTGTCACTTTGTCATTAAGGGTACTGAGTGAATTTTAATTATTTTAATAACAGGCTGCAATATAACAAAACAGAAAAAAAGTTAAGGGGCGGTCTGAAAACGGTCCGAATGTACTGTAGTGCAAAACGGTATAAGACATGACTACTGTATGCAGCTACAGGATGGGATGATGAGTGCAGCATAATATAATATGCATGCTTAGGATGCAAATCACAGTGCATAACTGATAAAACAACAGAATCACAGTATAAAAATAATTTATGCTTTTGCATGGTAAACTGACATTCTGCTTGTCTACCTATATAGCCTATATATGACCTTGTCACATTTATTCATTCCGCTTCAGTAATAAGCTAATGCTGGACAGGGCTTCAGTGGCTCTGGAAGTCATCACAATATTTACTCAGCAGGAATACATCCTAACTTCATACGCCCTGGATGTTTTAAGGGCAACTTCAAAGTTGCCAGGTCATCTAACAGCTTGTTTTTATTAGGTAGGAGGAACCTGAAGAATGCAAAGGAAATGCACACAAGCGAGAGGGCAAAACATGCTGGGAAACATCACACACACACACACACACACACACAAAAATAACCTGAAAACCCTGCAGCTTTGAGGCGAAAACACTGGCCACTGCATAACGGTGTCACGAGAGCGAAAAAAAGATAGCAAGGCAGAAATTACCTTCAAACATGGGGCATATCTTCCTCCAGGCTGTGATCCCTCCTTCACTGGTGTACTGACCCAATGATGTCTCCAGGAAAAAGATAGGGATGCCACAGAAAACGAGGAAGACAAAGTACGGGATGAAAAATACACCTACAGCAAACATACAGAAGATACAAGTGAGCTTGGAATTATTTGTGTACTTAAGGGCAAAGAATAGAATGCAATAGAATCATTAGCATTAACGTTCAGTTTATTATTCTTAATAAAAGGCATGATATTAAAAAGTCTGGTTTCGAGGCTTCTGTTTCTAGCAAAAACGAAAGAAAAAAGTGTTTTATTTTGATAAGGGCATGATTCTGTGTGGGCATGAACCATTCTTCATCGTGAGCCTTTCAAAAGGTTTGCTAATGCATGTCAAACCAGTTTATTGGCCTGTTTTAACTTGCTTTTATTTGCTGAATCTTGCATTTGAATCTTGTACATTTCCCACCACCCTGCTTCTCTCTCTTTCACCCTCACCTCCTCCATTTTTGTAGCACAGATAAGGAAAGCGCCACACATTTCCCAGGCCAATGATTTCGCCAGCCATGGACAGGAGAAACTCAGTCTTATTGGCCCACTTCTCTCTTTGCTCTGGTGCTGTTCCTTTCCCCTTCTCGCTCCATAACTGAGGATCATCAGCAGGCTCGATCACGGTGTCTGTTCCTCTGGCTTCTGGCATAATGTTTTTTTTTTTCTAACACACACAGTCACACTTTAGTTGCATTTAGTAGTCTTATGCATATACCATATTTCTTTTGCATGCACATGTTTAACTTGCAGCAGTCCTGTTCAGCAGGATCACACTTTGCTAAATCTTTGCTTTAAACTGCATGACTACATTAAATTAGTTTGTGTATAGAGTGCAGGTGCAAAATAAAGTGCAAATAACTGTTTCAATGTAAACAAAAACAAAACAACATTATTTACATGAATTAAACATGAAATAATAAAAACAATTATTTAAACAATTAACTTTGTGAATTTTATTTATTTTATTTTTTTTGCATGTAAAGCACAGTGCATGCATTTGGATAAAGTAATGAGAAAAATGTCCCACCACACTTCTTCGCTGTAGATCCTAATGGAGTCCTCGGAAGCTCTCAAAGAAGAAAATGCGCATGGAGTAAGTTCTGTCGGAACTGTGGCGCGGCGAGACAGAGGAAAGGAAAGAAAAGGAAAGGAAAGGAAAGGCGTGCTAAAACACTTTGGGGCGTATCCAAAAAAAAAAAAAACGTGCGGGCTGTGAGTGGCCCGGGGGTATCTACATTGTCCTTCAGCACAGTGGTCCCCAACCTGTTTTGCGCCACAGAGCAGTTTAACGCAAGACAATTTTTTTCCACAAAAGAGTGGGAGGTTGTTTACTAAACACAATAAAGTGCATGTTTAATCACTATTATTATTATTATTATTATTATTATTATTATTATTATTATTATACTATATTATAATATTATACATTTTATTTATTTCTTCATTTAATTACTACATATATTGTGAAAATGTAATGAAAGTCAGTAAGAGTAAGGGATCAACAGTGCAAAGTAATGGAGAGTGTGTTAGAAAAGTGAAGAAGAGAGTGCAGGCAGGGTGGAGTGGGTGGAGAAGAGTGACAGGAGTGATTTGTGATAGAAGAGTATCTGCAAGAGTCAATGGGAAAGTTTATAGGACTGGGTGAAACCTGGCAACCCAGTCCCACGGCATTTTGTGATATAGTCACGAAATTTTATCTATTTACTCCGTGTTCATGAACACGAATTTTCCTCTTTTTTCGTGTTCTATTACTCAACATTGAATTAGGCGATTTTATTCTTGTTTTTAGTGCTTTTTATTCTGTAAACTACCCGAAATTATAAAGCATCATCCGTGGTTGCATCGAGTCAAAATATTGTAAATATATTCTTCTAGTAAATGAACAAGTCATATCGTCATCTCTTCTCAACACAAACACGAAATTGTGCTTTATATTTTAACAATACGAAGTTATGACCATCAGTTTTAATTGTTTCTGTTTTGAATGTGAGAAAAAGGGTTTTTTTGTGGGATCAGTTGTGGATTAATGAATGCAAATGTATCTAAATGAAAGAACTTTTAATTATAAAATTCAATTCTTTACTTTTAAGTAATTATAATAAATGATATCACTTTTTTATGTAATTATGCAAAGGATTTTTGGAAAGAAATGTTTTGGATTGTTGTCTCTGTTTACAACACAATTTCTATTTTTGAAATAATTCATGTACTGTTTTCGTTTTTTTTTTTTTTTTCACCACTGAGCCCCTGCCTGACCTTTTCTCTGAACCTAACACTACAGTCTTCCTCCTTTAGTTTCCACCATCTTATACTTCTTTCATTCCTCACTCTCCTCCTCTTATTCTTCACCTCCAAAAGGTTCCTTGTAGTCTTAGGGAGATTTTTTTTAACCACCCTCACTTTTGGCTTTGCGTTGATAGCACATTTATTAATTAATAAATGTATAACTTTTTCAATTTAACAGTTTTTATTTTGATGTAAACCTGCTTTGCATTCATCTTGATTTTTTTACATGGTTTTCCAGGACTGTAGCATCACACTGTGGTATGCAGAAGAAAATTTGCCAAGGTAATGTATCTTTGACACAATGGAAATATTTACACTACATGGTCAATGTGTGTGGACAACTGAGTTTGCAATCACTGTGTTTTGATCATCTAAGACTATACCTGTTTTCAGCTATAATAGAATCCACTCTCTTGGGAAAGCTTTGGCAAGAGCATTACTTAAGTCAGGACAATGATTGTGTCAGACCTCTTAGCATGCAGGCAGTGTTCCAATTCATCCTGAAGGTCTTTAGTAGGGCTTGAGGCCGGGACTCTGTGCAGTGCATGAGTCCTTCCACTCTGACCTTGGCAAAGCAGGCCTTTATAGCCCTTCTTATTGTTTTTAAAAAGAATGGTGTGTAAATCATATAAGTATATATGTATTATAAATACAGTATATATATAATACAGTATATATATATATATATATATATATATATATATATATATATATATATATATATATATATATATATATATATATATATATATATATATATATATATATATACAGAGCCACTCCTTGGTTATCCTGGCTGTGTGCTTCGGGTCATTGTCATGTTGAAAGACCCAGCCTCGACCCATCTTCAATGCTCTAACTGAGGGAAGGAGGTTGTTCGCCAAAATCTCGCAATACATGGCCCCGGTCATCCTCTTCTTAATACAGTGCAGTCGCCCTGTCCCATGTGCAGAAAAACACCCCCAAAGCATGATGCTACCACCCCCATGCTTCACAGTAGGGATGGTGTTCTTGGGATGGTACTCATCATTCTTCTTCCTCCAAACACGTTTAGTGGAATTATGACCCAAAAGTTCTATTTTGGTCTCATCTGACCACATGACTTTCTCCCATGACTCCTCTGGATCATTCAAATGGTCATTGGCAAACTTAAGACGTGCCTGGACATGTGCTGGTTTAAGCAGGGGAACCTTCCGTGCCATGCATGATTTCAAACCATGACGTCTTAGTGTATTACCAACAGTAACCTTGGAAACGGTGGTCCCAGCTCTTTTCAGGTCATTGACCAGCTCCTCCCGTGTAGTTCTGGGCTGATTTCTTCCCACGAGGTGAGATTTTGCATGGAGCCCCAGTCCGAGGGAGATTGACAGTCATGTTTAGCTTCTTCCATTTTCTAATGATTGCTCCAACAGTGGACCTTTTTTCACCAAGCTGCTTGGCAATTTCCCCGTAGCCCTTTCCAGCCTTGTGGAGGTGTACAATTTTGTCTCTAGTGTCTTTGGACAGCTCTTTGGTCTTGGCCATGTTAGTAGTTGGATTCTTACTGATTGTATGGGGTGGACAGGTGTCTTTATGCAGCTAACGACCTCAAACAGGTGCATCTAATTTAGGATAATAAATGTAGTGGAGGTGGACATTTTTAAGGCAGACTAACGGGTCTTTGAGGGTCAGAATTCTAGCTGATAGACAGGTGTTCAAATACTTATTTGCAGCTGTATCATACAAATAAATAGTTAAAAAAAACATACATTGTGATTTCTGGATTTTTTTTTTTGGATTATGTCTCTCACAGTGGACATGCAGCTACGATGACAATTTCAGACCCCTCCATGATTTCTAAGTGGGAGAACTTGCAAATAGCAGGGTGTTCAAATACTTATTTTCCTCACTGTATATATATATATATATATATATATATATATATATATATATATATATATATATATATATATATATATATATATATATATGATGATGATGATGATCAGAAATCAAGATCATTTGAAATAATTTTTCATCATGAAGCACAACCATAACAGGTTAGTAAGATGCATGCATAAATGTTCAGCCTACTCTTTTGCAATGCACATTACTTAGAGCTGATTTAGGGTAACAGTGTTTAAAATATACTTTATAATACTATGGAACACAACATTCATTCATTCATTCCTCTTCAGCCTTTACGGAACCAAAAATGTCGCACTATGGGGTTATGTCTCTTTGGCGCCATCTAGTGGCCACTTGCAACACAATCAATGCAATATGAACTTTTTTGAAGCACAATATTTATTCGTAATCATTTGTTTCTTATTTATTTTTTACACTTAATCATTTTGCACATGTTATTATGTGTCTTAAAATAAGAAAAGTATGAATGGTGGCCTGCCATAACTGGTTTTATAGTTAGTGTGAATGAATGAATGAATGAATGATGTCAATTTTGTCTCCTTATTAGTGTTTCCTACTGAGACTATAATGACTTTTAATAGTTCTTATTATAAAATAAATGTTTTCATTGTGGTTTTATGAAAAATCAATGCCTCAATGCTCCAATTCAATAAATTCCACAACATTAACAAGAACAGTATTATAACTGTATTTTATAACTCATAAAGAGTAAACAGTGTTTCTATTGTAAATGTTTTCATACACCATAAAAGCAAAAAACATTCATAAATGCCCGATCTATACACCATAAGTGACTTTTAAAGCACTATATCCATCAATTAAAGACTTGCAGGTCACTGCTAGTTTTATTTGGTCTGTTGAAGTAATAGTTCAGTGGTTAAGACTCTGTGCTACTAACCAGAAGGTCAGGGGTTTCAAGCCCTTGCAAAGGCACTGTATCATGGCTAACCCTGAACTCTAACCCCAGCTTTCTAAACTTGCCTGGATATGTAAAGAAAGAATTTTACTGAAGAATCTTGCTTTCTCGACCACTGAGTGACTTGGTTCTTGTGTTGAGATTCTTTCACTTGCAAATAACAATGGTAAATGTTGAACCCAGGAACAACCAATTCTAGGTTCAGTAAATAAGCAAACAGTCCCAGAGTAGCAGTCAGAATTGATTAAAGTTTTATATGTCCAAATAATCATCAGTCTGAATGAAGGAATAACAGGACATACAGTAAACTCATGAGTTAAATTATCTAATTTAATGAGATCTCTGATAGATGCGAAACTGCATTTCGTTGCTGTGTACCTGTGCTATGTAATGCCAATGAAGTTCGTTCGTTCTGTCTATCTATCTATCTATCTATCTATCTATCTATCTATCTATCTATCTATCTATCTATCTATCTATCTATCTATCTATCTATCTATCTATCTATCTATCTATCTATCTCTTTCACTCTGTCTGTCTTGTTTTGTCTGTCTTGTCTTGTCTGTCTGTCTGTCTGTCTTGTCTTGTCTTGTCTTGTCTTGTCTGTCTGTCTTGTCTGTCTGTCTTGTCTGTCTGTCTTGTCTTGTCTTGTCTTGCCTTGTCTGTCTAAACACACCTACCTACCTATCTATCTACCGCTCAAACTTGAAATTCAAAGCGTAAAGCAATAACTTCCGGCTCCGTTGTGCGAGACCTTTGCGTCACGAGTAAAGTGACGTATGCGGAAGCATCACCAATAACAACGGAGCTTCTCTCCAAGCAAAAACTGAATGTCAACAACGATGACAGTACGGACCTTTTAGTGTTTATAAGTGAAGGTAACGGGATATAAATTGACGATCGGGTACTAACTATTGCTCAATTAATAAAAGTAAACAAATGGATGCCAAATTAGTACAAAATACTAATCGGTCTAAAGTTGCCTCAGCATTTTGATATTCTACCACGGACAAGGTTTTGCACTTTATTAGAAAGAACAGTGCAGGCAAATATCAACATGTTTAAACACCAGATTTAAAGATGCCAGCTTATGCTTGTATGTGTTGCACCGTGATTTTAAAACAATAGCAGGGTTTAGTCCAGCTGTTTGGTACAAACATCTGTCTGGGGCTTGTGTCTTTCTGCCGAAGATGCATTGTTCCGTGAATGACAAGTGTATTCAGCATGTTCAGCAAATGTGTCCCAAAAACAATGATGAGGAATCGTGCGAGGAGGACATGGACACATCTGAGCCCATCTGGCACTGGTTTTACTTGGCAGAATGCGGAGTATGGCACATGTTTGAGGTACGAGTCCTTCTTGTTTTCAACTTCGTTATGTTCGATAAAAAAGGGTAATTGTGATTTTGTGTGTGTGTGGAGTACATAATTATTGTTTACTCCGGTCATGTCAAGCTTTAGTAGGCATACTCCTACCGAAAAATCACAAAACCAAGCTAGCCAGGGAGATATACAGGACCTGCCTTGGCTGATGCTAGTTTTTTTTAAATTACATTTGCAGATCCTTTTGCATCTCAATGGTTTAATTGCTGCACTGTTTTTTTGTTGTCCCATCCAGATTGATCCCAGCGCAGGATGCTCGGTGACCAGTGAACAAATTGAAGCAAACTACAACAGGAATCAACATGGGTCCATGGATTTCTATACACCTAAATACAGCTACAGATTAGATTTCTCAGGTGGCATTCCAAACTGCACACTAAACATATCAGTTCCTCCCACAGACAGTTAGTTAGCTGATCTGACATGTCTTTTGTTTCTTTAAATTGTAGTTATGAAGCAAATCAATGTCACAACTGGAAAACAGAGACCGATAAAAAGAGCTCTACATTCTGCCACTGGATTTAGGTAAAGCCGAATGCAAAATACACTGCAGTAGTTGTTCTTTCTTCTCTATCTATCTATCTATCTATCTATCTATCTATCTATCTATCTATCTATCTATCTATCTATCTATCTATCTATCTAGCTATCTAGCTATCTATCTAATCTATCTAGTGAAACGTTTGCAGACACCTGGTCAAATATGGTATGCACTATTTGAGCATTGCATTTCACATTTAGTCCCAATTTGCTCTCATAATTTCTTTCACTCTTCTTGTTGTTCTATGTTTCACGAGATTTCGGAGTGTGCTTGTGGACATTTGTGTTTAGCCAAAGTCAAAGCTGTGCTCATCAGCCACAAAGTCAGGTACTGATGTAGCTGAGATGAGGAGGCCTGGGGTGCATTCAGCGTTCCAATTCATCCCAAAGGTGTTCAATAGGGTTGAGATCAGAGCTCTATAGCAGGCCACTCAAGATATCTCACCAAACCATGCAAACCATATGTTGATGGAGCTCGCTTTGTGCACAAGGGCATTGCCATGCTGGAACAGGTTTGCATTTCCATGTTCAAGTGGACGCAAAATTTTATTATACTACATCCAAAGTGCCTCCAGCTTTGTGGTAGCAGTTTGGAGAAGAAACATATACGGCAGGAAAAATCAGGGTTCTCAATACTTTTGTCCATATAGTATATCTAGCTATCCATATTTCGATTAAAGTCTCTGTCTGTCTATCTGTATGGTCAATGCATTGCCACTAATTTAATTTTTATTTTTTTTGTTCTCAGATTTATCTGTGATAACCTAGCTCTGCCAGTTCCTTGTCACTGGGAACGAGTTAACACAGATGAGCCGTATCAGGTAAAAAAAAAAAAAAAACATATCTGTGAAGTGTGTTACATTATACTAAATGCATTTTTTCCTAATATCTATCAGGCCCCCGCAGTAACCTTGTGTGTTTTCGGGCCAATAGCTCATCCCTCTGTGCAGAGACACATTTGAATATAAAGAGGTGGCCAGGCTGTTTGAGAGGACCATGTCACAACCTATCAAATCTATTCAGAGGATACAGAACCTGGACCTGTGGGAGTTTTTCTGCAGGTATACACCTTTTGTTCTTTTTACGTTTTTATATTGCCACACTCATAAAGGTTATCAGATTTTTCCAATTCACCAGGTGGGAGAGAGATGATGACCATAGTGTGGGGGATCATAATCTTTCTAAGTACAAAACAGCATAAGCAAGCATTAACAAATATGTTGGCGGCATTTTTGTTGTGTGAATTTATTAAATAATAGTTTAAATATTAAGAGTAATAGCAAAAGAATCAAATTTGATGAAGTAGTAGAGGAAAGTCATCAGCAGAAATAGTAACTAGTTACAGTTACTAGTTACTTCATTCAAAAAGTAACCCGATTACTTTGTTGATTACTTACACCAAAAAGTAATGCGTTACTGTTAAAAGTAACTTTTTAGTTACTTTTTTAAATAATGTTCTGTAATGTTCCCATTAATGGAGTTGCTGCTATCGCAGTAGATACGACCTTTGAACCAGAAAGACACAGCTTACATTTGATTAAAAAGTTTTTGTCTTTATGCTCAACTAAAGTGAAATAATGAGCATATTTCCACTTAGAGAAACTCGTCTTGCTCTCGCCTCGACTCGCCATTACTGCCGCACAGACCTGAATAAGCGGAGACACGCCCACAGTGCGTCTTCTTCGTGTTTACAGTGGTTCATCCACCAATCCTACAATGCGTCTCTGCTGTAAACAGGTTAGACTGTAGTCTACACTTCAGCCCAAAATTAATTCATTTAAAAAAGTAACGGACAACGCACCATACGGTAACGGTAACGGAGTTACTTTATTTAAAAAAGTAACGCGTTACAGTATTATTTACTGTCAGAAGTAACTGCGTTACAGTAACACTGGTCATCAGTAGCCCAAATGTTGCCCAACACAAAGTGGATTGTTTGTATTTTATTCTTTATTTATCTCATACCTCTGCAGTTTGCCAATTAGAAAATACATCTTTTCTAATGACCATGTTATGTTTATTTTCTCTTAATAGCTACATTTGATGTTACTATTCAGGTTATTTAGAAGTATAACTTGTGTAACAGCTGTAAAATGTCATTGACTCTTCAGCCTAATTATTCTTAATTTTTCTTCACAAAAAAGACCAAAAAATGATAAATAGCAACATGCTCTCTCTCTCTCTCTCTCTCTCTCTCTCTCTCTCTCTCTCTCTCTCTCTCTCTCTCTCGTGAAGGAAAGCTTAAAGAAACAGAACTGTCATACAATGCTTGTTTAATGACACTGGAAATTCCTTGCAAAATTGTCAAATAAACACTGCCTCACATAAATCTTCAAAATATTCACAGTTGCATACAAACCCAATTCCAAAAAAGTTGGGACACTGTGTGTAAAATATTAATAAAAACAGAATGCAACAATTTTTAAATTTCTAGTTGCACTAGAACATAGAAAATATCAAATGCCTGAACTGAGGAAACTATTTTAAGGAAAAAATATATTAATTTTAAATTTGATGGCTGCAACACGTGTTACAAAAGTTAAAACTGGGCAACAAAATTCTGGAAAAAGTAAGTGTTATTAAAAATAAATAGTTGGAGAAACATTTTGCAACTAATGAGGTTATTTGATAACAGGTCAGTAGGATGACTGGGTACAATAGTGTATCTTATTCTCTCAGAAGTAAAGATGGGCAGAGAGCTTCACCAGTCTGCGTCTAAAATTGTGGATCAGTTTTAGAATAATAATAATAATGTTCCTCAACATGAAATTGAAAAACAGTTGAATAGCTCATTATTTACAGTACAAAATATAATCAAAAGTTTCAAAGAATCTAGAGAAAACTCTGTGCACACTGGTTAAGGGCGAAAAATCAATATTGAATGCCCGTAATCTTTTGGCCCTCAGGGGGCACTGCATTTAAAACAGTCATGATTCTGTAATGGAAATCACTGCATGAGCTCATTAACACTTCCATAAATCATTTTAGGAACAAAGTTTGCCATGCCATCCACAAATTAAGGTTAAATCTCTGTCAAGCAAAAAACAGGGCATGCGTGAACATGATCCAGAGACGCTGCCATTCTTTTTGGGCCAAAGATAATTTAAAATGCATTGAGGCAAAGTGGAAAACAGTTCTGTGGTCAGATCGATCTAAATTTTCATTTCTTTTTGGAAACCATAGACACCACGTCCTCTGGACCAGACAGGAGAGGAACCACCTGGCTTGTTATCAGTGCTTAGTTCAAAGAGCTGCATCTCTGATAGTATGGGAGTGCATGTCTTTTTCAGGAAAGGCCTTGCATATATAAACAATACAAATGCTAACTGCATACGGCATCTGTTACAATAGCATGACTTCATAGTAAAAGTTACCTGGGTGCTGGATTGGCCTACATGCAGTCTAAACCTTTTTCTATTTGAAAACATTTGGAGCATTTTGAAACAAAAAACACAACAAAGGACACCCATAACTGTTGAGCAGTTAGAATCCTGTATAAGACACATATGGGGCAACATCTCTCCTAAAACTTAAGCAACTGGTCTCCCCAGTTTCCAGATGTGCTATGTAAAGATCAGAAGCCGTAATGCCACACAGTAAACATTTCAATATCCCATTGTACCTACATTGGAATGTGAATATTGTCATGTAAAGTAAAATAGTTATTTCAAATGCTAACCAATAAGATGCTCAATTTAGTTATGGTGGGTTGACAATCAGCCAGTCAGAGTGGACAGAGATCAGAGGCGATAAGCGGAGGCGGAGGGAAAACTAGTTTTTTTACTATAACTCCTGCACACTACGTATACCTAAACTTTACAATTTTAACTTTTTCTTTTTTGCTTATCTTCATTTTTGTCACAATCTTCGCTTTCTGGCTTTGATTCGCCATCTAGCAGCGGCGTCTCGAGCTCGTATCTCAAGTTTTTGCTCGCGTATCAAAGCAAAAAATCGACCGAGTGACCGCTCGTATCTCAAAAAACTTGTATGTTGGGGCACTAGTATGTCGAGGTACCACTGTATTTTGTGATTGTTTTGCTTTTTGGTGTGTTTCGGTTGGAAAAAAGACTGGAGGTTTTCTCGACCAACTTTTTCTCAGGGTGTATTGACGGCGTTGAGTTACAATCGGTCTCGAAAGGATTTTACGCATCTCTTTGCCCATCTGTTTTATTTTAAGCAAGAGTAATAGTGTACACCTACTGTTATTTATTTTTGTTGTTGTTGTTGTTTACATGTTGGAGGTGCCGTGATGTAAAATTATAGATTCAGTAAAACATAGACTAGAGATAATCCAGCCAACTCACCAGCAAACGCTGAAGCCCAGGGCCTGTTGATTTGCGCACCTCTACTAGTAGTGTTACATGGCAATTTTTTTCCTTTAAATGGCATATATTCTCAGTTTAAACATTTAATGTTTTTTGTTTTATTGTAAATAGAATATGGATTTAAGAGATTTGCAAATCATTTCAGTCTGTTTTTTATTTACATTTTACACAGTGTCCCAATTTTTTTAAATTTGGAGTATATATATATATATATATATATATATATATATACAGTGAGGAAAATAAGTATTTGAACACCCTGCTATTTTGCAAGTTCTCCCACTTAGAAATCATGGAGGGGTCTGAAATTGTCATCGTAGGTGCATGTCCACTGTGAGAGACATAATCTAAAAAAAAAAAGAAATCAGAAATCAAAATATATGATTTTTTAACTATTTATTTGTATGATACAGCTGCAAATAAGTATTTGAACACCTGTCTATCAGCTAGAATTCTGACCCTCAAAGACCTGTTGAAAGTCTGCCTTTAAAATGTCCACCTCCACTACATTTATTATCCTAAATTAGATGCACCTGTTTGAGGTCGTTAGCTGCATAAAGACACCTGTCCACCCCATACAATCAGTAAGAATCCAACTACTAACATGGCCAAGACCAAAGAGCTGTCCAAAGACACTAGAGACAAAATTGTACACCTTCACAAGGCTGGAAAGGGCTACAGGGAAATTGCCAAGCAGCTTGGTGAAAAAAGGTCTGTTGGAGCAATCATTAGAAAATGGAAGAAGCTGAACATGACTGTCAATCGCCCTCGGACTGGGGCTCCATGCAAGATCTCACCTCGTGGGGTCTCAATGATCCTAAGGAAGGTGAGAAATCAGCCCAGAACTATACGGGAGGAGCTGGTCAATGACCTGAAAAGAGCTGGGACCACCGTTTCTAAGGTTACTGTTGGTAATACACTAAGACGTCATGGTTTGAAATCATGCATGGCACGGAAGGTTCCCCTGCTTAAACCAGCACATGTCCAGGCACGTCTTAAGTTTGCCAATGACCATTTGGATGATCCAGAGGAGTCATGGGAGAAAGTCATGTGGTCAGATGAGACCAAAATAGAACTTTTGGGTCATAATTCTACTAAACGTGTTTGGAGGAAGAAGAATGATGAGTACCATCCCAAGAACACCATCCCTACTGTGAAGCATGGGGGTGGTAGCATCATGCTTTGGGGGTGTTTTTCTGCACATGGGGCAGGGCGACTGCACTGTATTAAGGAGAGGATGACCGGGGCCATGTATTGCGAGATTTTGGGGAACAACCTCCTTCCCTCAGTTAGAGCATTGAAGATGGGTCGAGGCTGGGTCTTCCAACATGACAATGACCCGAAGCACACAGCCAGGATAACCAAGGAGTGGCTCTGTAAGAAGCATATCAAGATTCTGGCATGGCCTAGCCAGTCTCCAGACCTAAACCCAATAGAGAATCTTTGGAGGGAGCTCAAACTCCGTGTTTCTCAGTGACAGGCCAGAAACCTGACTGATCTAGAGAAGATCTGTGTGGAGGAGTGGGCCAAAATCCCCCCTGCAGTGTGTGCAAACCTGGTGAAAAACTACAGGAAACGTTTGACCTCTGTAATTGCAAACAAACGCTACTGTACCAAATATTAACATTGACTTACTCAGGTGTTCAAATACTTATTTGCAGCTGTATCATACAAATAAATAGTTAAAAAAATCATACATTGTGATTTCTGGATTTTTTATTTTTTAGATTATGTCTCTCACAGTGGACATGCACCTACGATGACAATATGCAAATCTGTTTTTGATGCATATTACTATAGTAAGGATATCATCGAGATAAACACATGAACACAGTATTTATCTTGCTATCTCAAACACTGTTATAGAAAAGAACATTGTCAGAATCAGGAATTCTACATAAACAAGAAAAAAAAAATATGTGAACACAAATAGTTTAAAGAAGTTTTTGTTTTCTGTTTTTTTGTAAAAGGAAAAAGGCCCAGCTGAGGAAGATAAAACGCACTTTAGAAATTGATGAGAGAATGCTATTTCACGGGACAGGTCACAGCAACATCCAAGCTATTTGCACTTACAACTTTGACTGGAGGCTTACAGGAAGTCATGGTGATGTTTATGGAAAAGGTAAATTATGCCTGGCTTTGGTGACTTTAAAGATGATCAGAGAATTTATCTATATCCATCCATATATTTATATATGTATATTTGTTTATTTATTTGAATATATATTATATTCTACATTCAGCATTAGATCAATGTTGACATGCATAATCAGTTTTATGTTTGTGTTCTCTCTCTCTGCACAGGAAGCTATTTTGCACGGGATGCCAAGTACTCCAGCAAGTTCTGTCACTCCACCAGCAAGCATAACTTCACTCTGCAGAGACACGGTCTCGCTCCGCCCATTTTCCAGAGCGACCCGTCATATAAGTGTATGTTCCTGGCACGGGTGTTAGTTGGGGATTACACAGTAGGTCTGTCACACTTCTGTCGCCCGCCCTCCAAAGACCTGAGCATTTCCAACTTCTTTGACAGCTGCGTGGACGATATGGTCAACCCGAAGATTTTTGTAATTTTTGACAGCAACCAGATCTATCCTGAGTACCTTATCGAATTCTACTGATAAAAAGGCAAGAGACAGTTTTGGATGAGTCATTTGATTCAGACAGAGGAATGGTTGCTTCAAATAAAAACAGCAAAGCCGCGGTATGAAGAGCCATAACTTCTCTGTTTGTTAGTGCCAAAGGTAAGGTGTGAACACTTACAGAAGGAAGCAAATGTGGGCTTCAAATGCATACTAGGGAGTCCCAGCTCGAGTTCCCAAGGGCTAGAGTGAAGCACAGTTTGCCCCTTTCTCAGCATTATGTTTGCTTTTTTTTAGGGTGGATTTCCCACACATAGCTAACTCTACCCTATTACAAACCAACTACCTGTTAATGAAGATGTTGCAAATGTGCATAGTCACCCATGATTGACTATGACTACCCAGCCAGCATGGCACGTTTCGCTCTCTTGACTATTGACCAGAGATGACTGTGGCATTGTAGCACAAGATTAGTACTTGTAATCCCAGATAATAGGGTGCATCCACTTGGGAGCCCTATTTACATGTACATTTTTCTTTGATACATTTGACTTACAGAAACACTTGTCCATTGAAAAGACACTGTTGTGTATTTCGTCGTCTTGATGGAGTGTAGCTGTCGGTTGGAAGGAATCTCCGTTTAAGACACTACAACACCCTCAAGATTGGCCAAATACATCTGGGTCTATTCATGTAAGCCATCATTTAATCAGTAAATGTCATTAAGCAGGGAAAAAAAAGCAAACTGTGCTGAACTATGTGTCTCAATTACTGAAGTCTAGTACTGCTGACATAGACTGTGAATCATATTATATCCATGCCTTTATAGGAGCTGCACAATAATATTCGGAAAGATAATAAAAAATCAGAAATACACCATGTGGCCAAATGTATGTGGACCCATGACCATAACATACATATGTGCTTGTTTTCCCAATCTGTTTTTGTGTACTGTAATCATTAAAATTCCCATTCAATAAAACTAAAAGGCCCAAATCTGTTAGCGCATCATAATACCCAGGTTCACAAAGTGAGATTCATGAAGAAATGGTTTGGCAGTACTGGAATTTTAGTGGCCTGCAAAGAACTCTTGTTTCAACCCCACTTAGTAACTTTTGGATAAACTGGAACTCTGATTAAATGTCATTTCTCACCTGACCTCAATACCTGACCTCATTAATGCTCATTTGCCTGAAAGGGCACAAATTTCCATAGTCACAAATCAAAATGTAGTATAAAACCTTTTCAGATGAGTGAAGGTTATTAAATTGTAAAGTGGGAACAAAACATGAAATACGAAGAGCTGGTATGGATGTACAGGTTAGGAGTCCACACACTTTTGGCAATGTAGTGTGTATAATCAAAATTGCATGGTTGATATCAAATCAACAAAATGATGTACGGTCTGCTTAAAAAAAAACTTCTATTGGTTACAGTTTATTTCTCCTTGTAGCTCAGTGTGAAGAGTCGTAATCTGGCTAATTGTGTGTATAAATATATATATACAGTATCTCACAAAAGTGAGTACACCCCTCACATTTCAGCAATCATTTTAGTGTATCTTCTCAAGGGACAATACTATAGAAACTAGGATATATTTTAAAATAGTCAATGTGAATACACCCTAAGTGATAACAGCTGTACGTCATTTAAGAAAATTGCAAAGCCACATGCCCTATTAATCATGTTAATTTTTTTGTCTGCTTGACATGACCATACACATGTTTGTACTGTATTTTGTATTAGAGCAGTTAAAATGTGGTGCTTTGAGTACAACTCTCTTATACTGACCACTGGATGTTCAACATGGCACCTTATGAAAAAAACTCTCGAAGGATTTAAGAATTTGAATTGTTGCTCTCCACAAAGATGGCGTAAAGAAGCTCGATAAAACCCTAAAACTGAGTTATAGTACAGTGCCCAGGGTCATACAGAAGTTTACAAAGACGGGTTCCACTCAGAACAAGATTCGCAAGGGTCCATCAAAGAAGATGAGTCCTCGTACTGTGCAAAAAACAGACCCATGAGTGCTGCAGCATGGCCAGAAGGAAGCCCCTTCTGAAACTGCTTACAAGAAAGCCTGCAAACTGTTTGCTAAAGACAACCTGTGCAAGAGCATGAATTACTAGAACAATGTCCTGTGGTCTCATTAACTTGGATAAATTGTTTGGCTCAGATTGTGGCCAGCATGTGTGTCCTGGTGAGTACTGGTGTGTCTTGCCTACAGTCAAGCATGGTGGTGGAAGCATGGTGGTCTGGGGCTGCATGAGTGCATCTGGGATTCATTGAGGGGGAAACATGGATTTCCACATGTACTGGAGCAAAACCTGATACCCTTTCTGCAGAAACTGGGTGATCGTCAGTTTTCCAACATAAAAACAACCTCTCTGCCAAGAGGACAACTGCCTTGCTGATGAAGCTGAAGGTGAAGGGGATAAAGTGACCAAGTACAGTGGGGCAAATAAGTATTTTATACACTGCTGATTTTTCAAGTTTTCCCTCTTACAAAGAATGGAGAGATTTGTAATTTTCATTGTAGGTACACCTACAACTGTGAGAAACAGAAAAAAAATCCAGAAAATCACATTGTATGATTTTTAAATAATTAATTTCCTTTCTATTGCATGAAATAAGTTTTGATTACCTACCAACCAGCAATAATTCTGTCAGACCTGTTAGTTTGTCTTTAAGAAGCCCTCCTATCCTCCACTTATTACCTATATTGATTTCGCCTGTTTGAACCCATTACCTGTATAAAAGACACCTGTCCACACACTCAATCAATCAGACTCCAACCTCTCCTCTATGGGCAAGACCAAAGAGCTGTCTAAGGACACTAGGGACACAATTGTAGACCTGCACAAGACTAGGATGGGCTACAGGACAATAGGCAAACAGCTTGGTGAGAAGGCAACAACCGTAGGCGCAATTATTAGAAAATGGAAGAAATTGAAGATAACTGTCAATCTCCCTCGGAGTGGGGCCCTATGCACGATCTCGCCTCGTGGAGTATCAATGATCCTGAGAAAGGTGATGGATCGGCCTAGAACTACACAGGAGGACCTGGTCAATGACCTGAAGAGAGCTGGGACCACAGTCTCAACGGTAACCATTAGTAACACACTTACACCATCATGGATTAAAATCCTGCAGCACGCGCAAGGTCCCCTGCTCAAGCCAGCACATGTCCAGACCTGTCTGATGTTTGCCAAAGACCATCTGGATGATCCAGAGGAGGCATGTGAGAAGGTCATGTGGTCAGATGAGACCAAAATATAACTTTTTGGTATAAACTCCACTCGTCATGTTTGTAGGAAAAAGAAGGATAAGTACATCAAGAACATCATCCCAACTGTGAAGCATAGGAGTGGAAACATCATGCTTTGGGGGTGCTTTTCTGCAAAGGGGACATGACGACTACACCGTATTGAGGGGAGGATGGATGGGGCCATGTATCGTGAGATTTTGGGCAACAACCTCCTTCCCTGAGTTACAGCATTGAAGATGGATCGTGGCTGGGTCTTCCAGCATGACAATGAAGCATTTCAAGGTCCTGGAGTGGCCTAGCCAGTCTCTAGACCTGAACCCAATAAAAATCTATGGAGGGAGCTAAAACTCTGTGTTGCCCAGCGACCGCCAAACACCTGAAAGATCTGGAGTAGGCCAAAATCCTTGCTGCAGTGTGTGCAAACCTTGTCAAAAACTACAGGAAACGTCTGACCTCTGACGTCTGTCATTGTAAACAAATGTTTCTGTACCAAATATTAAGTTATTAACATATATTATAAATATTAACATAAATGTTAACTTATTTCATGCAATAAAATGGAAATTAATCATTTAAAAATCATATAATTAGATTTTCTGGATTTTTTTTTTATTTTGTCTCTTACAGTTGAGGTGTACCTACAATGAAAATTACAGAGCTCTTCATTCTTTTTAAGTGGGAAAACTTGAAAAAATCGGCAGTGTATCAAATACTTATTTGCCTCACTGTATGTCTCTATCCCTGAACCCTATCGACCACATGTGGGACATCCTATAATGGAAGGTGGAGAAGCGCCATTTGTCTAACACCGAGCAGCTCCATGATGCTATTATGGAGATTAGGAAAAGGATCCCAGCAACAACCTGTGCAGCTCTGTGCAGCTCCATGCCCAGGATGATTAAGGCAGTGCTAGATAACAATGGTGCTCACACAAAATATTGTTACTTTGGAAACAGTTTTGACGTTTACTTAGGGTGTACACACTTTTGTTGCCAGTTATTTTGACATTAATGGCTGTATGTTGAGTTATTTTTTTCACAGGGCAGCAAAAGTCTGTACTGCTATATAAGCTGCACATTGAATACTTTAAACGATATCCAAGTTTCAGTTCTGTAGTATTGTCCCTTGAGAAGATATACTAGGGATGTACTTATGGATGGATGGATGGGATCAGATGGAGACAGGCAGACAGACATACAGACATACACACAGACAAACAGATAGATAGGAAGACAGACCATGCATAATTTGATGGCCAGTGATCAGGCATAACATTATGACCAATGTCTAATATTGTATTGATCCCACTTTTGCTACCAAAACAGTTCTGACCTTTTTAGCATTAACAGCATTAATTTATTCAGCAATTTGAGCTACAGGAGCTCATCTGTTGGATCTGACCACACGGGTCAGCCTTCGCTCATCACGTCCATCAATGAGCCTCGGCCGCCAATGACCCTGTCGCTAGTTCACCACTGTTCCTTCCTTTGACTATTTTGCATATATACTGACCACTGCAGAACAGGAACAGCCCACAAGAGCTGCAGTTTTGGAGATGCTTTGACCCAGCCTGCTTCTAACATTGCAAATTTCAGGATAAAATGTTCACTTGCTGCCTAATGAATTATATCACACCCACTAACAGGTGCCATGATGAAGAGATAATAAGTTTTATTCACTCACTGGTCATAATGCTACATTATAATGTCATAATGTTATGCCTGGTTGTTGGGTTTTTTATACATATAGTCTTCTACTTACGATGGAGATACGTTACGATGACCCCATTGTAAAAAATATCGCAAGTCATAGATGGTGCTATGACTGTGATAGCCTTTCCTGCTTTTCATTTTCACTACCAGCAGGAGACATACTTGGGCTTTTTTAAGATATGCTTTTAATAACAAAAATTGCTGCTTGAAACTGTTTTAAACAGAAAAAAGAAATACACACTATCACAACTTTACTGCGTCGGGTGCTAGCGAGAGTGGGAGATACGCTCATCTCAGCTGCGCATTCAACACATCATTCGCTGCTGCCTGTGCCTGTTGCGTGAAATTGTAAATATTTTTACAATTTTGTCGTATCGCTATCATCATCGTAAGATCGAACCATCGTAACACGGGGGCCATCTGTATACATACAGTGTATATATATATTCTGCAGCAGAAACTGGACAACTGGTCATAAAAACCTTCAACCCATCCAAAACGTGTTGCATTATATTCCAAAAGATTGAAAAGACTAGAGGCTATAATTCTTGCAAAAGGTGCTTCAATGAAATAATGAGCTAAGGTTCTGAATACTTAC
>NC_139597.1:12072515-12207515 GCF_946808225.1 Silurus aristotelis | reverse complement strand
TTTTAGGGGGCCGGACTTTCATTGGCAAACGCAAAGGAAAAAAAACCACACGATTAAAATGGCAAAGTTTCGAGTGCAGATGCCCAAACTAGACCCGGAAGTTTTTTAATTGGCCCACCGTTCCATATATGAGAAGAGGTTGAGAAAAATGACCCACTGGCACAGATCTTCTTTTACAATGTAATATTTAGCATCATATTTCTTTTCTTTTTTTTTATTCATACCTGTGAGCAGGTTTTGAGTCTGATGATCGTGAAAGAGTGTAAACTGAGAAACAAACTGACGAACTGAATATCCTCCTGACTTACCCTGCCAGTAAGTCATTTGCAGCTTTATTTGAAAGACCTTTGAAGAATAAGGAGCAGCTTCATGTCCTTTTCTTTTTCTGAGTTCGTTCGAAACTATGGGAGCCCAGAGGGGAGCGTCGGCGGACATTAAAGAGAAAACCGATTTTTATTAAAACTGATCGATGTAAACTACACATTCGAGTTGATCGTTAAAATCGATTTATCGCACAGCCCTAGTATATAGTATTAATTCGTTTACTTTCGTTCCACACGCATTCGGCGTAGTTATTACATCTGATTTTTCGCTACATATTACTCAGCAATTTGCAATCTAACAATGTCTTTTATACCTGCATAATGTACTATGACTACATGCAGAAATCTCAAAACTCTTCCTCGTATTGCAGGAGAAGGTAAACCACGTACCCGCCTGTCGCTCTGTAATTATACAAGGTTCATCCTTCATCAGAAACATTGACGCTTCATGAAAGTTTTAACGAGTCCCCCTTCGTTCGCCGGGCCTCCCGTGGCAGGTGTCAGTTTCCCGCGAATAAAACGCTCGTTCCAGATCGAGAACAAATGCGCTTTCAGGTGTCAAAGCAAAACAAAGCTGAAAAGCTTTTACTTGCACGCTTTACTCTGAAACAAACTTTTATTATTCTGCATGTTCAAGACAATGGAGTTTTAAACACTTGTTTTCTATTTATTCAGACACTATTGTGTGTGTGTGTTTGTTTTCCTTTTTTTTTTTTTCCGGCCCATAGGCGAGCAGAAGCTCTCGTGCAGCAGTAATTAGTGAGGCGGAAGAAATCCCCATGCCCATGAATGGAAGATTAGGTCTGTGCCATGCATAAACTCTGCTGAGCTTATAGCCTTTTTCACTCTGAGTTATTCTCTGCGCTCGAGGCCGAGTCTCGGATGCTGCTCTTTCCTTTTTCCTCTTTCTTATATGTGTCCCGCTTTCCTGTCCCCTCACTCCCCCACCCACGGGTCATTCGAAACGAAGCGGGTCCGCTCACGATGATCGATGGGAGGTCGTTTCTTAGATTTCTGCCACCCGTTTACGCTTTTTCACGTCCTTTCGTATTTACCGCGCCTTTCATTAGGATCCACGATCGGCGTGTTCACGATTCTGCAGCTGCCATGTCTGTTTTTTTTTTTTTTGCCTTTTTTGGGGGGTCCCCTCCCTTTCCCCCTGTCTTTATTCGGTCGTTGCAGGGTTGCCAGAAAGAAATATGAACTTAATTCCAGTTTACATAATTACGACAAGGCACGTCGGGTTGGGGGAGAGCGCTGACAGAGATAAATCAGCTGCTTGTCCTTTCCACGAGGTCACTGTCTTCGTCTCCTGTCAGGGACACGGGGGCTACGAGCGAGCAGCGCACTGATCACATCCTCTCCTCCTACACCGTCATGCCACACACACACACACACACACACACACACACACACACACACACACACACACACACACACACACACACACACACACACACACACACACACACACAAAACGCCATTGTTCCTCAGGCGCTCAGTAGGGGGAGACATTGCCCTCTGCTGTGAGGTGTAAAGAAAAAAAGCCGAATCTCTTCAGAGCTATTTTACTCGATACTGCTTTTCCTTTAATACACTTTATTGTAAGGTTAAATATGACCGTATACGTTCCCGATTTCATCCACTGTCACAATATAGTATCATTGCCAGAATAAAGATACTAATTCAAATGCAGCGATCATTGTAATTGCATAATTATCATCTTTATTTGCACACTGAAATTAGTAAGGTAGGCGTGTTTTCACTGCACTTTCTGGCCACATGCCTCGTGTGGTGAATACACGAATGTCTTTTATGTTATCATGCTTAAATTTGTAATTAGTTTCTTAATTAGAACGTGCTTATGTGTTGTTGTTTTTTTTTTTTTTTTTCTCTTCCTGCGGCTGAATCTCTCCATTTTACAGGGCATGTAGAGGACTATTAGGTTTTACTACAGCAATTATACTATACATAGATATAAACAAATGCACTCCTGGGACCCACTGTTACTACTTAGTTCTTTAATTTTGCTGCAGTAAACTGTAGAGGAAAACGCTGGAAACTGGGAATTTCACTCGTGTAGACTTTTTTTTTTATTATAAATTTTTTTTATAGGTGTACGAGGTCAAATCTCGATCATGATTCATAGGTTGAATTCAACACATTTTTGGGTTCGTCAGCTGTTTGAAGAAACAGCGCCGTATGGAACAACATATCGACTTCAGTCTCACACTTGTAAAGAAATCACACTGGAATAGCTCCTCTGTACTTTCTCCATACTTCAAAATAGTCCTCGTGCACAGCGATACAGCGTTCCCAACGCCATTTTCCGGAACGTGTACCGGAAGTCTATTTTCCATTCTATTCTGCTATTCGGTGCCGGATCTCCACAATGGTGTCAAAACGGCGCCCTTTGAGGTGGAGCTCCACCTTCAAGAAGTAGGCGAAGTCCGCAGAAGGTGGGGAAGTGAGATCAAGTGGCTCGTTGTCTCCGACGATCATCATGCACGAGTTTCTGAATGGTTTCGACATTCTCGGGGTTTGAGCTGGTTCTTCTAGGTCTTCCTGAAGCGCTCGTGACAACTGGTCGCCATACAACTGGTAACGCTTCTGTGGCGGATTCGCCCAGTTTCATGCAGGATTTCACGCTTGATTCTGATGGAATTGATATATTGCTTTACTGTGTACAGATGGTCTTGAATACAGTACTCTTGTGAAATTGTGTAAAACTGATTTTTTTGGTTCGTATAGATTCTAAACATTTTTCTCCAAAACGTACTATTTCATTTTACTTAAAATGCAAAAGAACCCAAAACCAACAACTGAACATAAAAGTGAGTTTTTCAGCTGATGTTCAATCAATGTTTATTGATTTGAAAAAATGCATCTAAATATTTTAAGTAAATTGAATGTGACTTTGAAAGCCACATCCGATAAGACAATTCAAAAATTATTCAATCTTTTTTTTTGTTATTTTTTTGAATTTTCCCAAAATCGGAATACTTTTCAATCACTTCTGTCGCGTGATATGTTTGTGTCGACTTTTTGACCCCCCCCCCCCCGTCCTCGTCCCGTTTGGCCTTTTAGTTCCAGCCCAAGCACGCGTAAAGAAAGGTTTGTCATTTTCAGAACAGAGGCCGTGCTGATTTTCCATAGAAAAGACTTGCATTTCCGATGAGTTTGACCTGCTCGAGCAGCAGGCAGGTCTGTCTTTTTTCATGCTCTCCCTATGTTCTTCTTTTAATGAGCGTGTCGCGCAGTGGATCTCTATATTTTTTTTTTTCTCCTCCGCATTTGAAGCCGGATGCAGTCGGAAGGTCAGCTTTCAGCCTTTTTTTTTTTTTTTTTTTTTTTTTACTTTCAGGGAGTGAGATATAGAATCACACGAAGCAATTACGCCACTGCCGCGACTCGTTGCCATAGCGATGACTGCGAAGCAGTGCGCCTTACAGCGGCTTTTGAACCCCTATTTGTCGTCCGTGTCTAACTACACAAAACACCCGCACGTGCGGCAATCCCGTTACACAACAATCGACTGTATTATAGGATTAACAAGTCTGCAATTTCACCCTTAATAAACAGCATCATGAATCTCAAATTATTCAATTTGCTTGGTTGAAAAAAAGAGGTTGATGTTCTTTTTATACTGGTGACTATAAGCAGAGCGTCCCAAGTCCTGTATTTCCATGGCGTCCTTTTTTCTCAAGTTTAGGACTTAACTGTTTATCGAGGAACGAACCAGCGGCGTGTCTGCGCTTTCAAATCATACAGAGAATCTTCGCGCGAGCGCACGCCGCAATAAGGCCGCCGCCTATTTATTTTTTTTGTCACCGGAGCTCGAGCGCTTTGGATCTTAATGGGATTGCATATGTATGAGCTGTAGTGCAGTGGATTACTCTGTATGCACGCAGTGTGTGTAGTGAGCCGATGGAGAGCACAGAGATGGACTGGAGCGAGTGTGTGAGCCAAAACATGCTGTATTCCGCATGACCTTGCTAAGACTGTTTGAGAAGAGCGGTGATCACTGACCCCTGGGTTCGGCTGGTGCTGAATGCCAGTTTTAGGATTTACTCTGATTCAGGGAGGTACACCGAGAGACAGTGTGACACATATGTCAGAGTAGCATCAGGACTCGCTACGCTTCAGTATCAGAACCGCCTATTTCTGTTGTTTTGGGTCTGTTTTTTGTTGATGGCTTTTATTCAAGTTTTCAATCAAAGGAGCGAATATTAAATACGATCCTTTTTTGAAATAATTGAAATTTTTTTTTTTTTTTTTGATTACTTAAAAAGATTTGTCCATATTTTCTATGCCTGATATTTTGGGTGTAAAACCCTGTTTATTCTAAACACTTACTGTATACTTAAGAAAAATCTGGCAACGGCACAGGTGTGAATTACACACAGGTAATTTATAGGCTCTGAATGAGGAGGCCATAAATTGGACTTTAGCATATGTATGGCGTGTGTATATCTCGGAACAATAATCGATTTATTTAACCGAAAATGGAAAAACAAACAAACAGACGAAACAAACCATGTAAAATAGTATATGCCAATATATATATATACAGTGAGGAAAATAAGTATTTGAACACCCTGCTATTTTGCAAGTTCTCCCACTTAGAAATCATGGAGGGGTCTGAAATTGTCATCGTAGGTGCATGTCCACTGTGAGAGACATAATCTAAAAAAAAAAATCCAGAAATCACAATGTATGATTTTTTAGCTATTTATTTGTATGATACAGCTGCAAAAAAAGTATTTGAACACCTGAGAAAGTCAATGTTAATATTTGGTACAGTAGCCTTTGTTTGCAATTACAGAGGTCAAACGTTTCCTGTAGTTTTTCAGCAGGTTTGCACACACTGCAGGAGGGATTTTGGCCCACTCCTCCACACAGATCTTCTCTAGATCAGTCAGGTTTCTGACCTGTCGCTAAGAAACACGGAGTCTGAGCTGCCTCCAAAGATTCTCTATTGGGTTTAGGTCTGGAGACTGGCTAGGCCATGCCAGAACCTTGATATGCTTCTTACAGAGCCACTCCTTGGTTATCCTGGCTGTGTGCTTCGGGTCATTGTCATGTTGGAAGACACAGCCTCAACCCATCTTCAATGCTCTAACTAAGGGAAGGAGGTTGTTCCCCAAAATCTCGCAATACATGGCCCCGGTCATCCTCTCCTTAATACAGTGCAGTCGCCCTGTCCCATGTGCAGAAAAACACCCCCAAAGCATGATGCTACCACCCCCATGCTTCACAGTAGGGATGGTGTTCTTGGGATGGTACTCATCATTCTTCTTCCTCCAAACACGTTTAGTGGAATTATGACCCAAAAGTTCTATTTTGGTCTCATTTGACCACATGACTTTCTCCCATGACTTCTCTGGATCATCCAAATGGTCATTGGCAAACTTAAGATGTGCCTGGACATGTGCTGGTTTAAGCAGGGGAACCTTCCGTGCCATGCATGATTTCAAACCATGACGTCTTAGTGTATTACCAACAGTAACCTTGGAAACGGTGGTCCCAGCTCTTTTCAGGTCATTGACCAGCTCCTCCCGTGTAGTTCTGGGCTGATTTCTCACCTTCCTTAGGATCATTGAGACCCCACGAGGTGAGATCTTGCATGGAGCCCCAGTCCGAGAGAGATTGACAGTCATGTTTAGCTTCTTCCATTTTCCATGATTGCTCCAACAGTGGACCTTTTTTCACCAAGCTGCTTGGCAATTTCCCCGTAGCCCTTTCCAGCCTTGTGGAAGTGTACAATTTTGTCTCTAGTGTTTTTGGACAGCTCTTTGGTCTTGGCCATGTTAGTAGTTGGATTCTTACTGATTGTATGGGGTGGACAGGTGTCTTTATGCAGCGAACGACCTCAAACAGGTGCATCTAATTTTGGATAATAAATGTAGTGGAGGTGGACATTTTAAAGGCAGACTAACAGGTCTTTGAGGGTAAGAATTCTAGCTGATAAACAGGTGTTCAAATACTTATTTGCAGTTGTATCATACAAATAAATAGTTAATAAATCATACATTGTGATTTCTGGATTTTTATTTTTAGATTATGTCTCTCACAGTGGACATGCACCTACGATGACAATTTCAGACCCCTCCATGATTTCTAAGTGGGAGAACTTGCAAAATAGCAGGGTGTTCAAATACTTATTTTCCTCACTGTATATATATATATATATATATATTTTTATATATATATATATATATATATATATATATATATATATATATATATATATATATTTTTTTTTATATATATATATATATATATATATATATATATATATGCCATTACAAAAAAAACAAAATAAAAACATGTACTGAATCATGAAAATGTATGTAATGCCTCTAGAGGTGACAGCAAAACAAAACCCGGAAAAACTATCGGTTTGAATTTTTCGGTGTGTGAAGGGATCGGAGGCAAAATTTTACTGATTGTAGCCGATTTAATTTTCAATGTGTAAAGCTTTCTGGCACTACAGAGGGGGTGACTCTTCCCAATTGACAAAAAAAAAAGTTTGAATTGCGAGAAATAAATTCGGAATTGCGAGGAAAAAAAGGCGTAATTTTTTTATGTGACGGAAACGGGCTTCCATAGTGTTTACCTGACCAGAGCACTCCAGAGTTTAGTGGGTGGTGCATTAGTAATAATGGTCCGTGTGGAAACGCAGTGCTCCGTGTGTAGTTAAATGGACTAAACGAAGCATCGAGGCAAATAAATTGATTTTGTATTTGAATTACTCGAGTAACTAGGCAACTCATCCCTAGGGAGTACCAGCAATCTCAACGCTCTCAAAGTAAAATATGTTTATGATTAGTAAAATAAGGACATGATCACAAGTCTGGGTTTTATTATATAGTGGTAAAATAGCGCTATATAATTCAGTTTGTTGTCTGATCAAAATAAATGTACCTTAAGAGCCTCTATGGAGCACAAAACAAAATAGTGTAGCACACATAATGAATGTTTACATTAGCTGTCTGTCTCTGTATACAAATGTGACTGTGTGTTACTACGGTTCCACTTTTTTTTTTATAATGCAGCACAATCGATATTAGAACAGTGACCAGAACTGCCTGTGCATTCAACACCGTGAAAACCAGCCAATCAGAATCAAGCATTCATATTCGTGGTATGTGCGCTTGTCCATAATATTAGTGTGCATTTTTTTTTTTTTAACAACAATGAAGACATTATGTACCTCTGACTTTGTGGTAACAGTTTTAGGAAGCAGCACATATGGCTGGTGTCCCAATACTTTTGTAAATATATTGCACTGCAGGCTGCTGTTTTAGTTCGATTAAAAAGGCGAGGTACAGGCAGATACGTTCGTTTCTCCGCCGATCGATCGCAATCTCTTAATACCGTTTAAACACCGATATCCTTCGCCTCACATCTTTTAATATGAATCTCCACGTCTTTAGCAATCTCCTGTGTGCGAAATATTCATTATGAACTGTAATCATGGACTGGTTAGATGAGAAACTTCTTATTAAACGTCTTAAAGTGTGGGCATATGAGTGTATGAGATTAGTTTAATACCAGACAGATTTGGTTCCTTATATCCAAGGACTAACAGCCCATAAGCCCTTAAGCTTCTCGTGAAGCAGCTCAGGAGCTCAGCTAAAATTTCAGCACAATGCTTTCATTCTGCGTTCCGTCACACATTTCATTCGACGTCCACTCCCTTCTGGGTCTGAAGTGCACAAAAAACTTGCCTCAGACTTGAAGGGTGTTTTTTAAAAAAAAAAAGTTTAAAAAAAAAAAAAAAAGTATTTTGTTATACACATTGGTGCCACTGGGTGTCGAGTGTTGTGCCTGGATAATGACGCAAGCGGTGCGAAAAAGCAGGCAAATTTATAAAGCAATCAATTAAAGAGAGCAGTGCAGCAACGCTGAAAGCGTGGAGGAAGTGACAGGGTCTTACTGTATGCTCCCCAGCCACCTGGACTATATTTCATCCTCCTGAGCAGCATCAGCTAATACAGCAAAGTATCTTTTTACAAGACGCCCATTAGTTTACGAGCACTCCGTGCGCCACTTCGTCCTTTATTCGACTCAACCGCGCTTCTGTTTCACAGGGTTTTAGAGGCGAACTTTTACTGGCTTCACGCCGGAGTTCGGACGCGAAACAATCGGCGTCTCGTTGTCATACGGACTGTTTATTACACGAAGCAGCAGCTGCTCAACATCTGCATCACCACAGGCCGGGGGTATCAAAAGTTGGTTTTAAAAGTATGGATTTTTCGGAGAGGCTGGTGTGGAGGAAAAGAAAAACAGTTCTGGTATTTTATAAAGAAATAAAGATTATATAAATAGATCAAAAAATATATTTAAAGGAAATTAAAAGGTTTGTGGACACCTGACCATTATAGCCTTCACTCTTCTGGGAAGATGTTCCACTAGATTTTGATATATCCTTTTGTAAACTGATATACCAATGCAGGTGAGGGGAGGAGGCCTGGGTTTCAGTCAGCATTCCAATTTATCCAAAAGGTGTTCAGTAGGGTTTAGATCAAAGATCTTCCACTCCAACCCATGGTCTTCACAGAGCAGGTTTTGGTCTCCTAATTCACGTGAGGTGATGAGAAAATGTCTAATTTTGTCCACGTAGTGTAGTTCATCTAAACGTTAGCTAGATATTTCTTCATCAAGCGCCACCGAACGCCGTTTGTGCTGAACACTGAACGATTTAATCAACAGCTTTTTCAGCTGTAACTTTGAGCAAGATAAACAAGAGAGACACCTAGAGGAGAAACGTAGTAATACTACAAAGTAGCTTTTGTTAAAGGTTTGCCGAAATAAATACAGAAAAAAAAAGATGAATGGCTTTTCGAGAATTTGATAGCAACTCCTTTTAAAAAACGATTCATAGGAATATAGTTATTTATTTTTTTTGCCCGGTCAGACAATTGCATTACAGTTGAAAAAAAAGAGACGGGTAACTAGCTTCTCCTCACAGCCAATCTGTATTTTACATCATAATGACAAAGTGATTAATACTGACAATATAAGACATTTTATAGTGGAATCTTTCTCTGAAATAGAATTTCTTTTGCTGCATAAAAAAATCAGGAAAATATATATATATATATTTTTTTATCATTTCCAGCCTAAAATCCCAATCAAATAAAATGTAGACGTAAAAAAAAAGGAGATTTAAAAGGACATTGAGTAATAGACTGTGTATTTTTTTATCAGAGCTACACGATATCGAAGAAAAATGTGGTAACCGGATAGTAAATGCGAATTATAAATACCTACATTATACGGACAAAAGTAATGGGAACCTGTGCACAAAGCAAACTGAATAAAGAAATGGTTAACATGTTAACGTTGAAGTGGAAGATCTCCTGCTGTAGAGCTTTGACCTCAACCCTATTGAACACCTTTGGGATGAGGTGCATTCCCTCCAGGTCTCCTCACCTCACCTTCTATCAGTTGCTGAGCACAAATCTCCACAAGCACCCTCCAAAATCTAGTGGAACATCTTCCCAGAAGGGTGGGGTTTATTTTAACTGCAAAAGGGTTCAGATGCCTAAACTTGTCCACATATATTTATACCTGTTGCTAATAGACAGGATGCGAGTGTTCTCAGTTTAGTAGGTTGTTTCCCATTCCTTTGATGTTAATAGATATTCATTTATTCATTCATGATATACGAATATTTAAATTTTGCAATATTTAAACGTGGATATATCGTGCAGCCTCATTGCTACGTGTTGTTGATGATATAACAGTCGAACACGGAAACGTGGACTCTCACTTTTGGACTCCACGTGCGAACTTCCTGACTCGGCACCTTTTTCTCACCACCGACTCTCAGTAGGTTTATTTCACCTGCACTACACCCTGCCTTTGAGTGACAGCCCTGTGCACTCCTGATCAATGAGGTATGTCTTTCTCTCCTCTCCCCCCACCCCACCATTCCTTTACTCCTCCTCCTGGTCCTGCCCAGGCCTCTTGATGCTGACTTCACATATTACTCCCTCAGAATTTTTTTTTTTTTTATCCGCTCGTTTTTTTTTGTTTTTTTTCTTTTTCTTTTCGGTCTGGATGTGAAAGCAATACAGATTGGAAAAGATTTCGCAGGCGGTCTCGCGCTCTATTCGCGCATCTCAGTTCTGCTAAGCCGTTGTAAGTCTTTCAGTCTGGAGAGAGGTTCATTGAATACCGAGGACCACTTTACAGCTGGGGCATAATGGAAACACTGAGACACGGAGGCGAATCACAATCACGCTGAGGTCTCTCATCAGGAGGAGGCTTTCTTTTGCCCTACGGGCTTTTTTTTTTTAATGGTGCCTTTGTGAAGCACTGAGTGCTGGGCTGTGGAAAATATCATAAACATATAAAGAAAATTAAATAAATAATAATAATAAAAGCACAGCTTGTGTGGAGAGTCCGAACATTTGTCCTAATTATTGAAAAAGAGTCAACGCAAGAGCACTTAGCTTTTTATGAAACCAGTTTTTGTAGCCTTTTCTAGTGATTGTAACTAAATGGTGCTTTAAATAGAATATAATATTATGTACAGGAACCAATATGTACACTACACCTGACTTTTTCAGCCACATGTGGTTCTGCACCAAACTGTTAATAATCACAATATGAGCTCCATGAAGAAATGGTTAACATGGGTTGGACTGGAAGATCTTGAGTGGCCTCCTCTAGAGCTCTGAATAGAAACTCTAGAGAGAAATAGTTGTGAAAGGAAGGAGGAAGACAGTGAACAATGACTTTCTTGGTCGGCTACTGTTTAGATACAGGCTGTTGTAACGTGTTGAGTCTGGGTGAAGGGATAGTAAATAATAAGGACATATTCCTCGGTCTTGCACACATGCAGTAATACCGGCAAAATGTGGCGGCAGGCTATTTCCAAATGCCGCTCTGCTCTTAAAGGAGCCACAACATATTTCACCCGTTACACCGTGTAGCAGACACTGTCTTTCGTTAAAGCCTGTGTAAAGTTCATTAGTTTCAGTGTAGACACCTGCGGCTTATAGACAAGGTGCGGCTTATTTATGTTTAAAATAAAAATCTTTGTCAAATTTAGTGGGTGCGGCTTATATTTGGGTGCGTTTAATAGTCTGGAAATTACGGTAATTAAAGTTTGCCTATTGATATTTAGGTTTCCTACCTTGTTAAATCATTGTTGATAATTATTGTGAGATCATTAACATGATCAGCGTCTTCACATAGATGAGTATCATTAATTATTTTTAATAACATATAGTTAAAGTATATTGGTTGGAGAATGCTTGGGATGGAGCCGCCAGGAAGGAGGAAAAGAGGAAGACCAAGGAGGAGGTTTATGGATGTGGTGAGGGAAGACATGCAGGTAGTTGGGTTGAAAGAGGCAGATGTAGAGGACAGGGGGTATGGAGACGGATGATCCGCTGTTGCAACCCCTAATGGGAGAAGAAGAAGAAGAATAACATATAATTAAAGGTAAATCGAACAAATTTGTTATTTCAGAAGTGTGTATTAAACTGGTAGCCCTTCACATTTATCGGTACCCAAGAAGTAGCTCTCAGTTTTAAAAAGGTTGGTGACCCCTGGTCTAGATGAATTCACTAAGGTCCGCGGGGGTTACGTCCAAAGAACGTAACCCCCGCGAGTTCAGAGGGACCACTGTAAAAAAAAAAAAAAACCCACATACAATACAAACACATACTTTTGTCCATAGTGTAAAATGTATTGCTGTGAAGACTAGAATAGGCCGCAATTAAATAGTTATTGCCTTGTGGTTTTTCAAAGAATTGCAGAAAAATGCCGAAAACATTTATTTTCTTTACTTTATGGTTAAATAAGGCATCGTTATTGATGTCAGTACATAATATGAAACAAAAATGACGATGCCTGGAGAAATGATACAATTTCCAGACTCTGGCCGCGCTGTAATTGTACTTCCATCTGAATCGACTACGTCACTTGTTCTCACAGAAAAATGACAGACCCAATTGCACAAGCAGTTCTACAGTCCTCTGATCATTTTTGTCCTCCGTGGATCTGCGTGCAGATGCTACAGCTTGCGTTAGAACATTTGACTGCCACTTTCTGACTGGCACAGGTTTCTTTGTCTAGAACTCAAAATCATAATGGAAAACCTTTTTTGTATATTTATATGGTTTTGCCGGAACCTGGGCAGAAAAAGTGTTGTGGTTTCGTACCCAGGCTTCTTCTGTGGCTGGATCTCAGATAGTGTAGTACTGGGCATCTATTAGTGCACTGTTGCTTCTGCAATGTGTAGTAGACATCTATAGTGAATGAATGAACAGTAAGTCTTATCACAGTGCATCCGGTTGGGTTTATTTATAACAGAATGTTTTAAAGATTAAACATGATGACTGCATGATGTGAAATCGATCCTGGGTAGCATTCAAATGAAACATCAATTTATAGATAAATATATATTATAAGATAAATATGAGCGAAAGGAGAAGATCCCAAGTTCCAAATGAAATGCAGTCAGTAGTCAGAGCGAGTTTCTGCACCCCAACCTTGAGAATGAGGAAAAAAACAGGTGAGTTTTTCTAGACCCTGTATTTAACACACAGAAACAAAAAGTAACTCAATACACTGTACTACTAACTGCTAACTCTAGTTCCTTTTTTTTTTTAATGCCTCTGGCATTGTTGTGTATGTTATCAAGTTTAATAATAATAAAAAAATGCACTCAAAGTGCGAGGCTCAGATTTGAACTTTGTTTAGGTTTTCAGTTTATAAAAAAGTTTATTTAAATTTAATTTAAATACGTTAATAAATGTAATTATTAAAATAAAATAAATAAATTAAATTTAGTTTATAAAGTTTATAGGACTGTGGTGATGTTGTATGGTTTAGAGACAGTTGCTTCAAGTAAAATACAGGAGGTGGAGCTGGAGGTAGCAGAGCTGAAGATGTTGTGGTTTTCGTTGGGAGTGATGATGATGGACAGGATTAGAAATGAGTTTATTAGAGGGACAGCGCATGTAGGACGTTTTTGGGGACAAAGTGAGAAAAGCCCGATTGAGATTGTTTGGACGTGTGCAGAGGAGGGACATGGGGTATATCAGTAGGAGAATGCTGAGGATGGAGCCACCAGGAAGGAGAAAAAGAGAAAGACCAAGGAGGAGGTTTATGGATGTGGTGAGGGAGGACATGCAGGTAGTTGGTGTGAAAGGCAGAATTAGAGGACAGAGTAGTATAAAGACGGATGATCCGCTGTGGCGACCACTAATGGGAGAAGCCGAAAAAAGATTGTGTGTGTGTGTGTGTGTGTGTGTGTGTGTGTGTGTGTGTGTGTGTGTGTGTGTGTGTGTGTGTGTGTGTATAAATATATATATATATATATATATATATATATATATATATATATATATATATATATATATATATATATATATTCTTTCTTATATATAGCCAGTCATTTTCAAGTCTTAATGTGCCTCAATAAAACGTACACTGTGGATCATTACAAAACATGATGAATTCACCGTCAACCTCATGGCAGACTTGTGTGATAATTAAAGCTGCGAAAAACATAAATCAGACTGAACAGGATCATGCAGCGCATAATCAGAGCCTATTATTTGCCTTAGACGTTATTTCACATTTGCATCAAAGTTCATCAGTCACCAACGTGCACTCGGATACTTGCCGGGTGAGAGGAAAAAAAATAATAAAAGGGCCCTGTCGCTCTGCTGTCGAGGGGAAAAATATAACGAACAGCATGTCGAAGGGTTGTAGCTGGCATGTGGTTCGTCCTGCTGCTGCCTCTCAGCAGTGGGCGGTGTTTGTAGCTACCAGACAGATGTGCTTGCTCCAGACCCTGTTGCTTTTTGGTCGCGACCATTCCAGCCAGGCAGGCAAGGCCACATTCGAGGTTGGTGTCTCCTGAGGTAGACACACACACACACACACACACACTGCAAGATGGAGACCGCGAATGTGCGGTCAGCTTCCAAAAACTCACTCGCTCCGTTCCCCCTTTCGCCCATCGTGAGATTAATGTCGCATAGAGGAAATATAACAGATAGTTTAATTAAGCGCCAGGGCAGAAGATTCATTGGCTAATTTCTGTGTCTGACAGCACCAATGAGGGCTCAAAGGTGCGAAACGAAGAGACGCACCCTTCAGTGGCTCCGTATTTAATGAATTGAGTGCTTTCCCTATAAAGTTCTGTCCCTTATTAAAAGCAGCCGTCACCGTGTCACTTCCTTTACCTCAATCACCACTTACTCCGTTTACCTGCCCGACCAAATCACACCAATGCTCTTATGCTTCTTTAGCTTTTACATATATGTATATCGGTTGGAGAATGCTGAGGATGGAACCACCAGGAAGGAGGAAAAGAGGAAGACCAAGGAGGAGGTTTATGGATGTGGTGAGGGAGGACATGCAGGTAGTTGGGTTGAAAGAGGCAGATTTGGAGGACAGGGTTTATGGAGACGGATGATCCGCTGTGGAGACCCCTAATGGGAGCAGCCGAAAAATTTTAATCCACATTGCATCTGACCTCTGTGTGAGCGATGTCCATGTCTTCATACTGTATTCCGAATTTTTTTTCTTTCTTTTTTTCGATTAGTCATGGTGAAAGTCAGAGTAGGGCTGGCCGATGTTAATATCCACTCACGTGTTGTCGAAACGGTCTCCGTGACGTCTCGCCGGGACACGCAGCCGTGCAGACTTGAGGAAAGATCCGTTTTAATAAAGCGGCGCTTTTGAAGATCGGCATTTCGCAGACAACGTCTGTTTTTAAAGGCAATTCAATTTCCTTCCAGTGAGCGAGTGCAGAGGTTGTGTGAAGAGATTAGGCCTGTAACTCAACGACACTCGAATAGCTCGTAATGACAAAAACCAATTACGCCTTTCAGAGCGTTTCACAGAGCCATCATTCTCCATGTTCAAGTAAAGGTGCAACGGGTCACCGGATCCGCATCGGTACACGCCGCCATTGGTGGATCGACGTGTTTTTATATCAGTAAACGCAAAACAACTTTGAACACAGATTTGTGTCTCAGATCAACATAAGCTGTAACTTGCATGGTACATGTTTTTTTTTTTTTTTATATATTACAAACAGGTTTCATTATTTGGCATTAGAGTTACTGGATTGTTATATCATGGCACTATAAAATGCGCAAATCTGATTGGTCGTTTTGGTGAGTATATTATTTTCTATAACAGCAACTCTGCTTCAGTGTTTATACACTATATGGACAAAAGTTTGTGGATGACTGACCATAAGATTTATCATTTTCCTAATTATTTTTTTTTCCCCTTCCTCCACATTTAGTCTCCATTTGCTCTCATAATAACCTCCACACTCTGTTTTTGCTCATTCAGCAATGCTGGAATACTGACTGCACCCCCAGACCTTACAATGCGTCTGGAAATTATTCACAGCGCTTCACTTTTTCCACATTTTGTTATGTTACAGCCTTAATCCAAAATAGATTAAACATTATTTTCCTCAAAATTCAAAGAATACCCCATAATGACAACATGAAAGAAGTTTGTTTGAAATCTTTGCAAATTTTAATACTGAAAAGAAAAAAAATAAAACGAGAAAAAAAATCACATGTACATACGTATTCACAGCTTTTGCCATGACACTCAAAATTGAGCTCAGGTGCATCCTGTTTCCACTGATCATCCTTGAGATGTTTCTACAACTCGATTTAAGTCCACCTTTGGAGCTGCGGTTCATTGAGGGAAACCATGGATTCCGACATGTACTGTGACTCCAGAATCTGAGCCGAACGGCAGTTTTTCAACATAATAACGACCCCAAACACATCCCTAAGATGACAACTGCCTTGCTGAGGAAGATGAAGGTGAAGGTGATCGAGTGCCCAAGTACGTCTCCATACCTGAACCCTATTGATCACCTGTGGGACATCCTCAAGAGGAATGTGGAGAAGTGCCATGTGTCAAACATCCAGCAGCTCCATGATGTCATTATGGAGGAGTGAAAGAGGATCTCAGCAACAACCTGTGCAGCTCTGGTGAATTCCATGCCCAGGAGGATTAAAGCAGTGATAGATATCAATGGTGCTCACATAAAATATTGACACTTTGGAAACAGTTTTAACATGTTCACTTAGAGCTCGTTATTTTGACAATGGCTGTATGTCGAGTTATTTTCAGAGGACATTAAATCTGTACTGCTATACAAACTGCACATTGACCAAAATATATCCATGTTTCATTTCTTTAGCATTGTCCCTTTACAAGTTAATCCAAAAATGAGATTATTCTCACTTTTGTAAGATACAATGTGTGTATACAAGGTGTGTATATGTCTTATGATCAGATTTAGGTTACCGTATTTTCTGGACTATAAGCCGCTACTTTTTTCCCACGCTTTGGACCCCGCAGCTTAAACAACGAAGCGGCTAATTTATGGATTTTTCCTGGGTTTTTCCCGGTTTTACAAACTTCAAGCCAAAAAACTGAACCCCATAACATTAGACCAATGAAATTGCGCACGGGTTCAGGTGAACCAATGAAACTCTTTATATTAAATCAGATGCGCTCCCACTGAGTCGGGCCGCACCACATCATAAATATGGATGATGTTCCTCTGACGTTTGACCTGCCGCTCACTCGGACTGTCAACAGGAAATGCGAATCATTCGTCACGCTGAAAACAACCGGGCATGAAAAAACACTTCACCTGTGTTCTGAGCTGCACGGCATCGGGAGAAAAGATTCACCCATAGTGATTTTTAAACGCACGACGATGCCAAAAGAGAAACTCTCGAGAGAAATTGTTGTGAAAGGAAGGAGGAAGACAGTGAACAATGACTTTCTTGGTAGGCTACTGTTCAGATACACGCCGTGTAACAGACACTGTCTTTCGTTAAAGCCTGTGTAAAGTTCATTAGTTTCAGTGTAGTGCGGCTTATAGACAGGTGCGGCTTATTTATGTTCAAAATACAAATCTTTGTGAAATTCAGTGGGTGCGGCTTATATTTGGATGCGTTTAATAGTCCGGAAAATACGGTATTTAACTAAAACATTGTATAACCAATAATCTTATTTATCAGGTGTTCACAAACTTTTGTCCATTTAGTGTATATTATTGCATAGCGCTAATGCCTAAAAATTGGATTACAAAGAAACACTTCTATTAGGAAAGGTGTTCAAACTTCTAATCGGATGTAAAATAATCAGACAAGTTTGCGATTCTAATATCTGTTCGTTTCTGCTATTTGAAATCACTGTATGTACGTAATCCAATAAATGGCCAGTCTCCAGACAGAATTCAGGATTTTGTGGATATTGTGTAGCTCGATATTCTGTTATTGAAATGTTCCACCCCATGAGATTGTATATAGTGGAGCTAATCAGAGAGCTGTATTTATGTACCATTTCTCATCAACTTCCTGCAGTGAAAATAAAGTGGGAGATGTATATTTGTTACCCGGGAAAAGCTGTTTCTCCTGGCGTGCTCGTGTAAGCCTAAACGCCTTCTCCTGCTCTCGAGCACGAACAAGACAAATACACACGTATGAGCGGCGAGACCCGGGTCCGCGGATGGTGCGTAACGTTTGGTCAGGACGCACCGCTAATAGCTGGAAGCTTGGCGAGGCTCACAGTGTATATTGAAACTAGAAATAAATGAATAAATGAAATGGACTCTCGCATCGTCTCAACCTCAATTTCGGTTTTTATAATTAGTTTTATATGCCCCGGCTTTTTTTTTTTTTTTAGCTTTGTATCGTAGCGTATGGCTTCATTCTTTCTTTCAGGAATGTGTGCAGAATGTGTGTCTTGATTATCCTATTTGTATAATAAGGTTCTCTTTTTGTTTTAAATATAATATTGTGTTTGAATTTAGTTTTAAGCACCGTGTCGGTTAATAATGTTAGTATTCAGGTTTTCGCAGCTCTCAGATTTTCTTAGTCATAAGTTTGTCATAAGTCATAAGTTTGTGAACCATAAGATTCAAGTTTTTATCCCTATTTACTCAATTACATCCCGGAGCTGTTCAGTAGTCTTGAGATCAGAGCTTTATAGCAGGCCACTCAAGATCTTTGAGTTAAACTCATGCTGGAACAGGTTCGGGTCTCCTAGTTCAATTGAAGGTACTGCTCATGCATCCGAAGACATCCGACGCAATCGTGCACCTCCGACTCCATTACTTTTTGCAATAGTGTGCTTTTAAGTACTGCACATTTTTTCCATCTGTACGTGATCATACACTTTATCTGAGTATTTTCAAATTTGGAAATTTCAACAGTAATCTGTAATATTTTCCTTTTTCTTGTAAATGTAAATAAAAATCTAACGGAATATTCTAGAACAGTGGAGGTCATTATAAGAGCAAATCAAAAAACACGCACAAATCTTATTGCGTCCACAAACTTTTGTCGATGTAGTGTATGATCACAACGTTGTCCGAAAAGGGATTCATTCACCGAAAATCGGTCCAAAAAAACATCTCAAGAAGCCTCGAAGTGTTTTTTTTGACCTTGATGTGATGCACGTGTTTATTTTTTCTTTCTTTTCCCTTCCACTTGTAGAAGAGCTTCGGAAGTTGAGCTGGTCAGGAATTCCACGTCAAGTGCGTCCCATCACGTGGAAGCTTCTCTCAGTAAGTAAATCAGTTCCTGTTCCAGTCTGCTTCAGCTCACCCACATACCTACCAAGAGAGGATTTAGCTTCACTTCGTTGACACACTTTTACATGGGAATTTCGAACACAATAACTGCTTGCTTGATGTAATGGTGTACCCCACTGGCTCAATCATGTGTTTAGCTTTACAAGACATGAAGCTAATTAACAGCACTTGATGTTGCCTCATGTGTTGTTTCAGGCGGTTAGATAGCAATTTGTGTTGTGTATGTTTACATTTCCAAAAAGAGAGCAGGAAATCTGAAAAATGCCATTTATGTGTACTTAGTACCTGGTTGGACCCCCTTTTGCCCTCAGAACTGCCTTAATCCTTCGTGGCATAGATTTAACAAGGTACTGTAAACATTCCTCAGAGATTTTGGTCCATATTGACATGATAGCATCACGCAGTTGCTGCAGATTTGTCGGCTGCACATCCATGATGCGAAACAATCTATTGAGTAGAAAGTTTGTGCCGTTAGAAAGTCAGCAGCAACTCACCTGCTCTTTACTAACATGGTAAGCTGAAAAACATCTCAAGTGCAATATGTTATGGTGGATGAACTACAATAGCACAAGACATCATAGCGTTTGACCAATCAGGATTGAGATGTCTGCAGCGCATCACTCATCCGTCTCACTCATTATGAAATCGAGCCTGGTATCAGTTAATTTACTTTCGTTTAATCCTGCTGTATTAATGACCGCTGTATTAATGAGCGCCATGTCAGGAAACGAAAACCTGATGGATGCGATCGAGGTAAAGAAACACATTGTTCTGTCTAAAGCAGGGGTCGGCAACCTTCACCACACAAAGAGCCATTTGGACCTGTTTCCCACAGAAAAGAAAACACTGGGAGCCACAAAACCCTTTCGACATTTAAATTGAAATAAAACTACATGTAAGGTTTTTTTTTTTGTTGCCTTTATGCTATGTATAATCAAACCATAATGTGTTGCATTTATGAAATCAATGAACTGCAGAAAGAATGAAATTACATTTCTGCATGCAACAAAAAAATTTTGAACTCCTCAAAAAAAGACATTGGGTTGAAGGTTACTTTCAAGTAAAATACTCAATGTCTATTTGAGTCCTTCTTGTATTTATGAAAAGAACGCCGAACATAAATTATCCACCGGCAGCAAACCAAAAATGACGTCCTCTTCTGTGCGTCAACCAAAGTTTAAGAAGTCGCGTGCCGGTGGGTGTCGCACATTAGCGGTTGTGACGCATATGAAGAGCGACAAAAAACTTTAACACGTTTTATTTAGATTTTACAAGATCACCAAAAATATTCAAATTTAGAATTACATTTAAAAAATAAACAAACTAAAATAAAATACATTTTAATTAAATACTCATTATTTATTTTCCAAAGCCACAGGGAGCCGCAGAAGAGGAATGAAAGAGCCGCATGCGGCTCGGAGCCGCGGGATGCCGACCCCTGGTCTAAAGTGTACAGTTTTTAGTGCTCGTATCTTAGAGGGAGAGGAGGATAATCAAGTAGTGTTTATAGTGTGTTTCTCTGGTACACTGAATATAAAAAAGAAAAAGCAATAATTTGTCAGCAGTGGACGAAGTACACAAAGCATGCAGTCCAGTGTGGAGACAGTAGGTAAAAGTGCTTCCTTTAAACTTTCACTTGAGTAAAAGTACAAAAGTTTTTGCCTCTAAATATACTTAAGTTGCTTAATTAACTGGGTTCATGTGGAAAGACTCTGTTACACATGATATTAAAATGATATTAATGATGTGTCAGACACTGATTGATAATCTATTCTGCTTGCTTTTGAACTGACGCCGAACTGTATGTTGGCGATGAGTAGAAACCACCAAGCGCCAAAACAAGTTCTAAACAGAGCCCGTTCTCGACCCTGATTGGTCGATTGCTGTGCGTTTGACCAGTTACGTTTTTATCCTCATAAATAAAAAGGAAGAACTGATTGTTACAAAATGTAGCTGAGCAAAACGTACAATATTTGACTTTGAAAATGCAAAGTAAAAAGTCGCACCAAATGGAAATACTTCAGTAAAGTACAGATAAAAAAAAAAAAAAAAAACTTACGTCTAGTAACGAATGAAATGTAATTGATAACTGTACAGAGCTGTTTGTTGTAAATAAAATTGCATCTTGATATGAAGCTAAAGGTAAAGCTGTGCAGTGTACAGTACCTGTGATGTAATTGGCGGGAAGACCCCCAGAGGATAAAGCAGACACGACAAGGGCTTGAGAGCACGTTCAAGCCAGGAGGCTTCTCCCGTGGCGGGAACGCGAGTGAGCGACGCCAAGCCGCGGTGGCACACTGATTGATGTGCCGGCTGTCTGCTACTATAATGAAGCAGAGATTTGATATCCTGGCTCTGCTCTTGTGTCAGTATGTGGTCTCTGGATGTGCACACAAGCACACGCACACACTCGTGCGCAAACAGCCAATTCACCTGTCTGACCTTCATTTGCCTATGGCGAGCTCATCTGTCATTCTGACTCGAACCCAAGGCTGCACTCCCACTCAATCAAATCACATCGATCGCCGCTATCGAACCCGGCGTGGTTTCGCCGCGCGACTTCATTTGTCCGAGCCGCAAACATCCCACCCGCCCCCACTCCTCGTCTGGGCTTTGTGTCACAGTGTGTGTGTGAGGTCAGGAGTGATCTCGAACAGCTGGAAATCATCCTTTAACAAGAGCGATGGTTGACGGTCGGGGGCTCGGCGAAGGCGGCAGAAGGTGGTGTCACCGTTTGAACGGTTCCTTTAATACACCATCGATTCTCTGTCCTGCTGACTGAACACAAACCACCAGCACCCTCCTTTACCTCAGCCCCTTTCAACCGACCCCCCCACCCCCAACACCTACCCCTTTTATCCCTCCATCCCCTTGCTGCTCGTCCTCCACAGGAACCTTCTCGAGTGCTCCTCTAAGTAGAAATCATTTTTTGCAGTTCCATGCTCGAAAAATAAAGATTTCATTTACTCCCAAAATTAATTCCCTAAACCCTTTTTTTTTTTTTTTTCCAAGAAGGGCAAGAAAGAGAGCGAGAGTGAGAAAGAGATGGAAAAAAAAAAAGAGAAGCAATTGGCTGTTTACAGTAGTTCAGCATTTAGCACTTGGCAGGTCCGGAGTTTCTCTGAGAAAGTCGAGATGGCAGGGGAAATCACCAGTGCGTCTGCAGGCTGTCACCAAGGGCCTGCACTTGATCATGGTTTTATTTTATTTCTTGTGTCAACCCACCAACCCCTTCGGTGTTCTGCGCCATTTTTCTTTTTTTTTTTTATTTGAAAAGTCGTCTTCTCGGCTTTTCTGTAAAAGTCGATCAGATACCCAATAAAGCACCGGCGATATTTTTGCCCCGGTTGACCCGCAGTAAACATTCCATTAACCCCACTTCCTCAGAGTCTCGCTCTGCTTCATTATGCAAGCGCCTCGGTGGCCAGAGCAAACCGTAAACTTCCCTCATTCCTCGCCCTCTCTTCTCCTTTATATGTCCTAGAAACCCTCGCCGAAGCACCCCCGCAGCCAGAGGTGAAAAGTAACAAACTAGGTGTAGTGAATTACATCATATTACTCAGAGTTTATTTCATTTCATTTCGAATGATTGAGTTATCAGAGCCAATCACATGACAGCCGCTTCCTGACACGTCAGTTTCCAGATGCTTGTTGAGCAGGTGCCTGAGACACTGGAGACAGATGAGCGTTAAACGCCGTAGTAACGACGTTGTGCTAATGATCTGCGCATTATGCAAACCGATACCCGCGGCAGCATCGGCGTTTCACACCTCCAACATCCAGTCGTAGAGAAACGGAAACATGTCCGAGTAAGCCATTAGCTCAGCGAGTCTAGACTGCAGATCTTTTTTTTTCTTCCAATTTTTATGTCAATTTCATTTGTTTAACAATGAACCCACTCCCAAAGCAGCATTAAATATAAAAACAGTATGTTGCCAAAAGTTTGCGGACATCCGGTCGTAAGTGTGGTACTGTATATGCTTTTTAAGGACCGCATTCCCCATTTAGTTCCAGTTTGCTCTGATAAATCCCTCCACTCTTCCACTGGATTTCAGTGTGTTTGTGGAGGTTTGTGCACATTCAGACACAAGGGTGTTAATTAAGGCAGGTACTGATGTAGGTGAGGAGGCCTGGAGTTCAGTTAGCGTTCCAATTCATCCCAAAAGATGTCCAGTAGGGGTTAGGATCAGAGCTCAATAGCAGGCCACTCAAGATCTTCCTCTCCCAATTCAAATTAACACAAAATTTTATTACACCCTATCCAAAGACAATCGTGTGCCTCCAGCTGGAGAAGAACCACATATGGCAGGAAAGTTCAGGTATCGGGTTAAGTGTCCCAATACTTTTGCCCACAATTGCATTTTACAAATTTCACGATTTAGTTCCTAAGTTTATACCTAACGAGCGAGAAAGTGCTGATGGTGGCAAGCAGAAAGTCCATTCGATGACCTTAGGATGAAACCATAAGAGGAACCAGACTGAAATGGGACTCCATCATCTGGGTGATACAATCTTGTATCTTAAGGTTGTTGATTTGGAGAAAACCTCTGCGTCAGAAAAGAGGTTTCCCATTGAATGACCTGGTGGCTGAATGAGCACAAATCCTCACTAACATGCTCCAGAATCTGCTGTGAAGCCTTCCCAGAGGAGTGGAGCTTATTATAAGTGCAAAAGGAGGCTAAATATGCGTTACAATGTTTAACAAACACTTTGTGGACAACCTGGTTTGTATGGGCATTTTGAACACCCCATGTCACACTTAATTCCCATTTGCTGTTATAATAACCTTCTGGGAAGATGTTCCACTAGATTTTGGTGTACGCCTGTGGAGATTTGTGCTCATTCAGCTACCAGTACTAACTGACTTACTAAAGTCAGGTACTGATGTAGACAGCATTCCAAATGATCCCAAAAGTGTTCAATAGGGTTGAGGTCGGAGCTCTTTAGCAGGCCACTCAAGATCTCCTGGTCGGATAAATGTAACCCATATGTTTATCTTTGTGCACGTTGTCATGCTGGACCAGGTTTGAGAATCCTAGTTCAAGTGAAGGGAGTAGCAGAACTGAAATCCGCCACATCTAAAGACATTCTATACGATTGCGTGTCTCCAAATCTTGTGGAAAAAGTTCAGCAAAAATGGGTGGAAGAATCAGTTGTCATGATTTCACAATTACAAGCCATCTATTGTTTTTTGATATGGTTGACTTATTAAACTGCTTCCTCGAGATGAGATCGGCTCAGACGGAAGATGAATCCCGGGTGTGAATGATGCCAGCAGCAGCCCAACTAGGGGATTATACACTGAAGTGTTCGGAAAAACAAATAGAAGGCGGTAACGTAAAGAAAGGTTCGGGAACGAGTCTGCATGCACGTTGCCGGATTCTGAAGCGCACTAACGTTAAAGGAAGCAGACGTTAATTCTAATGCAGCGAATGTAACGCGGGTACACACAGCACGTGCCTGTACTGCGTAATTAGGACGAACTGAAGCTGCATTGTGTTCCTATGGCTGGATAATTTTTGCGTTCTCTTGGTGGAGCGCGATTTGCAACGTAGGTGTTTGGTATCTTTCGAACGAATTCGTTTGCGTGCAGTCTAGTGTTCGCTGCACACAAATGACACACGTTCCGAGCGCAGACCCGGAGCAGCTCGCACGCTGCGCTTTAATAAATAAAGGCTCCAACATGCGCAGGTGATTAAATGGTGTTTTCCATTTCACTAATGTGGCCTGGACACCCCTGACTAATGGCCTGTGCTCGGTGAGCAGCTGGAAGAAGAGCCTGACGCAGAGCCCGAGCCCGGCCTGGGACTCTTGAGCATTACAATTGAACGCGAAGGCCTCCCGCCGCTCGCCGGGCATGCTGGGAAACGTGTAGCGTGTCTTCTCCCTGTCTCGCCACTGACACGCTGCATTTATTACCTGCCTGTTGGTGCTGTGCCTCTGCACCTGGCCTGAGCAGTGCAAGCTGGCTCGCTTTCTTCTCCAGTTACTCTACCTCAGACTGTGTGTGTGTGTGTGTGTGTGTGTGTGTGTGTGTGTGTGTGTGTGTGTGTGTGTGTGTGTGTGTGTGTGTGTGTGTGTGTGTGTTTCTACAAGCAAGGTGTTATTATTGTATTGATTTTGCCCCGGCACAAAAGGATATAAGTTTGTATTTTGGGGAAATGGGTTTTATTAGTGAGAATCACAGTCCACTTGGACTACATCATTCGATCCAAATATCACAGTGCAGTTATATTGGAACAGGTTCAGATAATGATGCACCCTGCAGGATACTGAAAGCAGAGGTCACCCAGTATCCAGGCTGAAATCCCGGCAGCGGGTGCTCATCACGTCCATTTGAACCAAACGATCAACATGGATTTTTATACATCGAATTGGCAGAAAATTGCTTGCTGTTTTTTTTTTTTTTTTAATTTTTTTAAATTTTTTATTATTAATATTTTTTATTGTTATTAATTTTTGAAAGGTTTAGATTTTCGAAAACAGTAAAAAAAAAACAAAGAAAATAAATAAATGCTTGCTTGGTTTTATGTAAAATATATCGAAATAAAATAGTACGAATCAAACGAATGCTATACACTTTTTTGTTTTTTGTTTTATTTAATCGATTAAATCGAGTAATCGATTAGATCGGCACAAATTTGACCGATTAATGAAATAAATGGACAAATGAAATAAAATGCTTTATTTGTAAGACCCCATTTTTTACGTTTAATATTTAATATTCAAAAGATTTATACTTAACTTGTGCTACTTATTTATCACACTTTAACAAATGTACTACATTTAAGAAACACAAGATGGTTATTTATTTGTTCAATTTATTTATTGATAGACGAACTCATAAGATAAGATATACCTTTATTCGTCCCACAGTGGGGAAATTTCTCTGTTACAGCAGCAAAGAAAAAATAAATGCAGCTATATAAAAGAATAGACATACTATAGTATACAGTATATACATCAAACAATGTATAAATACAAATGAGAAAAAAAGAGACCACAAGTAATAATTAGTTACACACGTATTGCAGGTAATATTACACACAGTTAAATAATAATAACAGTGTGTATTATGGGGACTGGTTTACTGGGAGCAGCTCTGATTGTAAAGTCTAATAGCAGCAGGAAGAAAAGACCTTCTGTATCGCTCCTTCAGACACTTAAGATGTAACAGTCTGTCACTGAAGGAGCTGCTCAACTATGAAACTGTTTCATACAGGGGGTGAGAGACGTTCTGCAGCAATGATGATAGTTTTGCTACCATTCTCTTTTCTCCCACCTTTTGTATAGCGTCCAGAAGAATCCCCAGGACTGAGCTGGCCTGCCTGATCAGCTTGTCCAGTCTCTTCCTGTCTGCAGTAGAGATGCTGCTGCCTCAGCAGACCACACCATAGAATATGGCTGAGGCCACCACAGAGTCAAAAAAACTCATTCCTTCCACCCTTTATTCTTTTGTTCACTCCCTTGATATACGGAATTGTCAGGGATTTCTCCTTTTAAGAGAGCTGGAAATAAAACGCAAAAGAATCTCTAGACTGCTTAAAAAAGTTGACGGGAAATAGCAGTGATTCTGCGCATACTAGTGGGAGTTCCACCCACTCAAAGTGCAAGGCGGAGACTAAACAAACTTGCGGTCTGTCACCAAATCTGTTCGTGATTTAAACCATGTTCCTCATGTAAAACAAGGATCTCACACGGTACACGTGTGCGCAAAACCCAAGGTCCTGTCCCGAAACAGTTTGGTCCGAACGAGAGTATAGTTAAAGCCCTAGTATTCCAGCGTAAAAAAAAAGTGTGTTTCTGGAGGGAATGGAATACAGTAGGAAAGTTGGTGGAGCCTAATGTTACATCACGTAGCACGCAAACCCGACTGGACACATGGCTGCGGTTTTAACGTAAAAAATAAACTAGTGAGTTCAACATATAGGCTTCTTGCTGTCAGCCTGCATTTCAGGGTTAAAAAAAAAAGGGTCTTTTCATGCTGAGTTCATGCAAGAGTCTTTACAACCCTTAAAAACACGACCGGTACAAAACACAAGCGCGTATGTGTCATGCTGTTTTTTTCTTTCTTATACACACCTGAAACACCATGAAGAAAATCTTAGAGCATTTCAACGATTAGGGCAATGAAAGGGAGGTAAAAAAAAAAAAAAAAAAGAAGAGTGAGTACAAATATAGTACACAGCCGACTATTATATTTAATTTCTTTTCAAATACAAGCAATGATTTTACAGTTCTGGTGAGGCCAGTTAATTTTGACCAGGCAGCGTTTTGGCTTTTTTTTTTTTTTTTTTTTTGTTAAGAACAAATGCTTCATGTGTAATTAAAATCGGTTGGTATTATAGCAGGGAACAATCCATTAGATGAACCCTAGAGGAGAAAGTCAGTAGAGTAACAGATTTTTACAGAATTATTTTAGTAAAATAAAGGAAAAAAGCCAAATGTAATGCTAAAGGATCTTATTCTTTATAAGCCACAGCAAAGGCAGTTAATCTATTATTGATATGATAATAATTGCATGTTAAAATATTATTTTTCAGCTTTATTGTAGGCATCATGAGCATTACATGCACAGGATGCACACTAGTTAGTGTTTTGTGGTTCCAGTATCACCAATACTGCAGTAATAATGACCATATTGTGATATTCTATATTAAAGTATAGTGAATTATACATTATATATATATATATAAAGACATGAGGTACAAATTTGTGGCTGTTGTTCAGTGTACGTTTTCTTTGTTGTTGTTTTTTTTAGTAGAAAATAAAGCTGTATATGTTAAATCTCAGGAGAACTACGAGATGTATAAAAAACTTTCGAGACCAGCTCTGCTAACAAGAAAGAACTTTATCTACGTTACCACACCATCACCTTCAAAATAGTCTCCTTGCACAGCGACCCAGCGCTCCCAATGTTCTTGACATTTCCGGAATGGGCCCTGAATGTCTTCTTTTCAAAGCGTGTCAAGCACCTTCTGTGATTCGTGCTGGATCTCCTCAATGTTGTCCAAACAGCGACCTTTGAGCCGAATCTTTATCTTCGGGGATTGTTGCCTGCGACGAGAAACTCACATGGTCAGAATAGCACCAGTTGCACTGCTCCAGATCCACACAGGCGATGTCTTTTGGCATGCTGACTTATGAAGGTCGGTGCTCTCTGTGATTGTGCGTGCATCCACCTGACTGTGACTGTGGGGGGCAGGGGACATCGGCGCAACGCCAAGTCAAGACTTTATTGTCATTTCAACCATATAAAGTGCAGCACACAGTAAAAAGAAACGTTTTTCCAGGACCAAGGTGTAATACAAAGAACACAGAACTACACATATCCCGAGACTAACAACGCAAAGTCCACAAGTGCAACATTTAGTGCGAAAAAATGGGAAAAAAGAGACAACATTAGTCAAGGAAATACTGTAGCGACGTACAGTACAGAAAGTTGTGCCAAATGGATTGTCCATATACAAATAAAAAATAAATTCATATATATTAAATAAATATATATATATAAAAAAAACTGCTCGACAGCAAAAACTCGACGCTCCACGTTCCACTGTGCCTTTGCTACTACAACTGAACCGAACCCCCCCACCCCCCAAAAAAAAACATTACTACTGATGAGAACTGGAAAGTGAGCCAAAGGACCGAAGTCTAAGGACAAACGTTTGGTGTCCTTGTAAACTGGAACCTCGATCCAGCAGAGAAATGTACAAAATGTTTTTACTAGGTTATGTATATAATTATCTATATTGAGGTCTATTTAAATACATTCGGGACATCTGACTTTTCTAGCTATAAGAGGTTCTTCCTTAAACTGTTGCTCTAAAGTTATGAGGCACACAGTTGTATGGGATGTGGTAGGTTTTAATTTTCACTTCTGTTGAACTAGAAGACATAAAACCTGATCCAGCATGACGAGACCACAAAGCAAACTCCATGAAGGTATGGTTGATGTAGTGGAATGGAAGACTCCTATAGAGCTCCTATAGAACACCTTTGGAATGAATTAGAACATTGACCGCACCCCTAAACCTCTTCACCTCACCTACCTCACTACCTGACTTTGCTAAGGCCCTTGTGGGTGATTGAGCACAAATCTCCACACACACACTCCATAAACTGGTGGAACGTCATCTCAGAAGGTTATTCAAAAAGCAGATGGGGACTAAATGTGGAACATGACGTTTAAAAAGCACATTCAAATCTTATGTCCATTGAGTTTACATACCCCACAGTAAATTGTGTTAAAACAACTAGATCCCAGATTATATCCAGTATTATTGAATGACTGGATATAAAAGCAAATGAATAATGAGCACGTTTTGCAGTGTGCCTGCAGATATAACGTTGTATAAAATTGGGGATATTTCTGCAACCTCTACTGATCACCACTTCTTCTTCTTTCCATCGCTTATTTATTTATTTTTTTAATTCTTTTATTAAATCTATTCAAAAACCATTATTACATTAAATCAATGCAGCACAACCCATAAAAGAGCTTTTCAAAACTGATAACAGTTCCCTGAATACTTTACATTTAGGTATGAGGTCTGCTGAATCAGGCCTGCATGATGATTGACCCTTATTGGCAGTGTTCTTTGTTATCGTAGCTCCGCGCACACTTCCTCTCGGAGACATGCCAATTAATATCCTCGTCCGTTCTCTGCGTTCACCTTCAAATCCTCCCTCCTGACTCACAGTCTTTAATATTCCTGGTGATCAGCAGCTCATTCTTCCTCACCGTGTGAGCCCATGGAAAGCTCAGAATCCTCGGCATTATGCATTATCAATTAGGTTTAATTACATGTACATATGCTAATGACCCATAGCCTTGGCATGAGCACTGGCGCTTGGCACGCATACATCTTGGTGTAGAACTTGTCCGGGCAGTGGGGGGTAAAAAATGGCCGTGCAGGATAGTGTCTCCTGTGATAAATGGATTTGCACGGCTCTAGATTTCCATGCAATCAATTACTATATCAAGAGACTTTCTTTTTCGGGCACGGACATCTGCTGCGCTCTCTCTCCTGTGGAATAAGAAAGGCGACGATTTCTGCCTCTTTACTGGTGACTGATAGTGACTGGCTAATCAGCGTACTGAACATAAGAAGAATACGAATTCATTTTTCATGCCTTATTTTACCAAAATGACTGAGCTGCAGCCTTATTTTTCTTGCTGCCGCAAGGACTAATTGACAGTCTCGATATTTCCACAGTATTCCCTGTACCTCAGGTCACTGTGTACCGGATATAAATTGGGAGACAGATGGAACTAAATGGGTGTCTCTGTTTCATTAATGTTTGCTGTGCCTTTCAGTCTCAGTGAAAGAGTAAGGCCACCGTGTCTCAGTAATTGTGAGAGGCTCCTGTACCTATAGGCCCCTGTTAATGAAGTGTGGTCTCTGTGCCTCAGTGTAATTGTGAGAGGCTCCTGTACCTATAAGTCCCAGTAAAAGTGTGGTCTTTGTGCTTGTGTTTCCCAGTAAAAGCGTGTTTTCTGCTTCTGTGTGTTCTCTGTGCCTGTGGGTCCCAGTAAAAGTCTTATCCCTGTGCCTGTGGGTCCCAGGACAATTGTGGTGTCTGTGAGTCCAAGTAAAATTGTGGTCTCTGTAATTGTAGATACCAGTAAAAGTGTGGTCTCTGTGCCTGTGAGTCCCAGTAAAAGTCTGGTCCTTGTGCCTGTGAGTCCCAGTAAAAGTGTGGTCTCTGTGCCTGTGAGTTCCAGTAAAAGAGTGGTCTCTGTGCTTATGAGTCCCAGTAAAAGTGTGGTCTCTGTGCCTGTGAGTCCCAATAAAAGTCTGGTCCCTGTGCCTGTGAGTCCCAGTAAAAGTGTGGTCTCTGTGCCTGTGAGTCCCAGTAAAAGAGTGGTCTCTGTGCTTGTGAGTCCCAGTAAATTTGTGGAGTCTGTGAGTCCCAGTAAAAATATGGTGTATGTGAGTCCCAGTAAAAGTTTGGCCTTGTGCCGGTAAGTCCCAGTAAAATTGTGGTCTCTGTGCCTGTGTGTACCAGTGAAAGTTTGGCTTTGTTCCTGTGAGTCCCAGTAAAAGTGCAGTTTCTGTGGCTGTCTGGCACAGACCTTTTTAGTTCCTGGAAAGGAGGTGTAGACTCTGTGCCTTTCCGTCTCAGTAAATAGAATATGGTCTCCGTGTCTGTAATTCTCAATAACAGAGTTTAGGCTTTTGTACTTGTTCAGGCAGAGAACAGACACATAACCAGTCCGCAACCCTGACCAAGATAAAGCGCTTAGCAAAGATGAATGAATATCACGTTGTGTTGCATCATTGTAATTGGTTTGTAATGTATTGGCTGCTTCAAACAAGCTTTCAAGTGTTGGGTCAGTGAGCCCATAGCAAGATTTACATTGTATTGTATTATAAAGTAGAAAAAACCCCACACCTGGAGTTGTTTAACCTCACTTCTGCACTAGTACAATGCACATGCAGCAGAAATTTCAGGGGGCTAATGTGGTTTGATAGTGGACTGATTAGAAAAGACGTTTCAGCCGCACTTCCATAATGAGCTGTCTGTACGTGTGTGTGTGTGTGTGTGTGTGTGTGTGCGTGCTGCTATTCTTAGGGTTACCTGCCGGCCAACGCAGAGCGCAGAGCCAGCACTCTGCAGAGAAAGAGGCAGGAGTACTTTGGTTTCATCGAGCAGTACTACGACTCCCGCAACGATGAGCATCACCAGGACACCTACAGACAGGTAACAGTTACATCCGACTCACACCTTCTCTCAGTTCTTCTACATAACATGTGTGTTGAAATATCACTCTAGAGGCCGCTCTGTCCTTAAAAGTGGCATAATTGAAATTGTGTATCATCACAGATATAATGAACATCGCAAAGTGCAGCACAAATGCGTCTTTTTTCTCTCTCTGTCGCTCAGACACGCACACAAGCACACAAAAGGCAGGTCTGAGCTGTTTCCTTCCATTCTCGTTCCTCCCAAAATCATGGCCTTTCACGATAAAAAAAAATTAAAAATCACTTTTAGCCGAGAGCAGGGCAGCATCGAGGTTCCTCAGCCGTTTGTCAGCCCCAGCAGGAAGCCTTCATCCTCTGTTCCTCTTCTCTTATAAGCTCTGGGAGAAAGTGTATTTTTCTCAGTGTAGGAGGAAAAACATGCCTCCACATGCTGCTGTGCTGCTGTTCCACACTCTCGCAGCACTTCTCCTCCCGATGCCGAAACAATAATCAGCTCTGCAAATTACCCACATTGCACCATCATACAGTAGTTTAGTTGCTTTCCCCTTTTTCAAAATGTGTTTCCTTGCAGTATTGAAAAAGGCAACAATTTAATCCTTCATGATGGAAATAGTTTCATCTTCAGGGTAGGAATCTCAGATGATTTGGAATGCGATCTCGTTCAGGCCATGCATAGTATTCGGTGCAGGTTGTCAAGAATTCAAGATGAAAGCCCATCAAATCTATTTCAAGTCCAAGTCTTTACTTCAGCTAGTTGCTACTAGTCTAGTTATGTATTGTGGAAATGATTAGAATAGATTTTTATTTTTATTTTTGTAAACAAATTATTTATTTTATATATATATTTTTTAAAGCAATGATTTTTTTTTTTTATACCAAATAATTTTTATTTATTTATTAAATTTTTTATTACAGAGACAGTGAGGCCAAGTGAAAAAAGCAACACATCTAAAGAAAGGAGTTTTAATTAGCTAATTAATTAGCTACCTTCAAGTTAGAATTTTTTTTTTTAAGTTTTGTATTTTTTATTAAGAATAGGCTTGATTACATGCACATAAAGAAACTTATGTACTTTAAATGTGAATCACTTAGTATTAGAATTAACAGTCCAATAGTAAGCAATATATACAGTCAGTCAGGACAGAAGTAACCCTTCTCCAGTGTTCAGTGGGAAAGTGCCGTTAGGGTGATTAGGGAACCAGAAAACAGCATATAAGTGCAGTTTTGCCCCAACACTCCAGGGGGTGGTGAGTACAGCAGCATGAAGCCCTTCCCTCTGTACATGCAGTGACTGTACCTGACACCTGGAACAGAAACGCACATAAAAAGGTGGCCCCCGAACGTGTTTTCCTGCTGAGGTGCTGTTACGGCATATAGGGGTTAAGGCAGTTATTGCACAAATTATCACTTTCTCACTCAGCAAGAGTGGAAGCAGAAAACTGTTTCTGATTGTTGGTCTTCATGAATATTTCCCTGTTACAGATATACAAATGTACATGTTCATTTAGTAATGAATAATAATAGTATCTGGGATCTTAGAATGGTTGTGGCATAATTTAATGGGAGATAATGAGATGCGTAATAGTAGCAGGTACTAGTGAATTATGGCCATCAAAAACGTCCTTTTAAAATTTAAATTAAATGTTTTTTTTTTTTTTTTTTTTTTTTTAACAGCTCAGACCTTTCATCCTATATATTACAAGGGAAAAATATATATACAGTGGTACCTTGTACCAGTTTTCTGAGGTACGAGCGAATATTTTTTTTTTGCTTTGTTGCACGAGCAAAAAATTGAAGTACAAGCTCGAGACGCTGCTGCTAGATGGCGAAGCGAAGCCAGAAAGCGAAGATTGTGGCAAAAATTAAGATAAGCAAAGAAAAAAAAGTAAAAAATTTAAAGTTCAGGGATACGTAGTGTACAGTGGTGATAGAGAGAGTAGCAAAAACGAGTTTTCCCTCCGCCTCCACCTATCTCCTCTATCCTCCACCTCCGCCAGCGTCTTCGTTAGCTCGTCGTCTCACCTCCAAGATAAATACACTGTATAAAACCTTATTATTTCTTTATTTCTTTAGACTCTTTCTATTATTTTTTTCTAAATTTTTTTTTTTTTTTACAAGATTTGTTTAGAAATGTATTTTCCCTATTTATTAACATGAATAACATGAAACATAAAAACGGGGTGGCATTTTGAGGGTTGGAACGGATTAAGGGCATTTTAAGTATTTTCAATGGGGAAAATTGTTTTGATGTGCGAGCAAATTGAGATACGATTTCGAACACGGATTGAATTAAACTCGTAGGTCAAGGTACCACTGTATGTGCATATTATAAAATATGTAAGTTGAAAAATACAAAGATAATGTTCTGCCACAGTGCATAGTAGAGTTACTTTTACTACATTTTCCGATATCAACATTCCTTAGGTGTTTTATTCCTCTTACTCCACAATTTTTTCGCCAGTTTTTCTCATTTACAGTTCGTTTAATGTTGCGCGATATCCAGGAAACTTGTGTTTTAGCAGGTATAAACAGCTTTTGCCTCACCAGCCCTTCCTTTCCCTTTCCCTTTAATTTGAATTTATAAAGACAACATAAAATTCAGCACGTCTTGTTATGAGGAAACATTAAATCATAAACTGTCTCGAAGTATTACACATTTCCTTAATGAAATAACAAATGTTTGCACCTGTTTATTATTATTAGTCGTTGTTATGTGAAGGGTCCACCATAGAAAGCCTTGTGGCCGATATGTTACTATAGAAATGCTAACCATCCAGCTGTGAGGCACAGTCCTTCTGATGCTTCACCGAAGAGCATAATTGCAATTAAAACAGTGCAATTTCTATAAATAAAACTAAAAGCCCTTTCTGTAGTAAATGTTGGAAATGGCGGTGACTCATGCTTTAGGTGTCTGAAAGGTCGGAAAAAGTAGACAAAAGTCTTTCTTAGATAATAGTACTTAAACTTTTCTTTTTATAATCACCAGGCAGTTCAAATTCTCAAAGCAGGTGTTGATTAATGTTCTGTAACAGCGTCTTCCTTTTGAGAGCGGTTTGCATTGCAGATATGCCACATCATCAAGAAAGAGCGGTTATTTCCCTCAGATAAATGTATTATAGCGAATAATGTGAGGTTTTCGGTTGTTTCGGGAGACGTTTATTCAGCTTCAGAGCTTTGTGACAGCTGCAAACGTTACGCTTTCCAAAGAGTTTTTAGTGTTTTAGTGACCTTATAGTCAAGGTCCCCTGGTGGTCTAGTGGTTAGGATGCGGCGCTCTCACCGCTGCGGCCCGGGTTCGATCCCCGGTCAGGGAACCAACCCCAGCCACTCTTAGTGCCGGTCCCAAGGCCGGATAAATGGGAAAGGTCGCGTTAGGAAGGGCATCCAGCGTAAAAACGTGCCAAATCAAACATGTGGATGGTCCGCTGTGGCGCCCCCTAACAGGAGAAGCCGAAAGAAAGGAAAAGCCTTATAGTCTAATAGCTGCAATAACGAATGAAAGGAGCTTGTTTTACAGATAGTTTTCATCATTAAATAGAATTATAAACGCTTTAAACGCATGACCCATTGTTCATTAACATGTCTAAGAGGGTACTCATAATCAGATATCTGTGGTGTAAGAGGAATGGACCCTTTGGGTAATGATCTTACAGGAAAACGATCCACGACAACACGTAATTGACAGTATAGTCGCTTACGATGTGTGTGCTTGTGTACGTGTCCACTTTTGCGTACATGTTTGTATCTCATCCCATCATCCTCTCACACAGCTTTTGTAGGATTTCTGTGTGTATCTATGTAGAGTGTGTGTGTGTGTGTGTGTGTGTGTGTGTGTGTGTGTGTGTGTGTGTGTGCGCGTGTGTGTGTTTGTGTGCACCATCAGATTCAGATAGATATTCCTCGCATGAATCCGGAGAGGTTAGTGCTCCAGCCCAGAGTCACCGAGGTAAGAGGCAGGACAGAGCGGAGACGCCAATCTGCCCCGCCCTCACCAGCAGCATGTCACTCAGGCATCTTCTGCTCAGTGCCATGTGTTTCTCTGACTGTCTGTTTCTCTTGTCTGTTTGATCTGGTCTGATGGTTGGCTCAAGTCTCAGGTGGGAACTGAAGGTTTGGACCACAGTGCATTTAGTTCTCCCCTATTTTTAGTCAGTTTAGTTTTCTGTGTTTAACACTTTGAAGTCTGGAACGCTTGAATAAGTACGGGTTGTTTTTTTTATTGAATTTTTTGGCTAAAAACTAATTTTTTTTGGTTTATCCACAAACGTCTGCATAAACGCGATTGCTCTTTTTATCAGGGTTTCAAAAGCAGGCGTCCAAAATCGGCGGGGAGAAAAAAAAACAACAAAAAATTCACACATTTAAATATATAAGTGCACTTCTTCTCACAAACTATTTAACATCACAATACAAAGTTGATTGAGCAGTTAGAAATGAGATCCACGTTTTTTTTTCTTTCTAGTCTTTGAAAGTTGTTTTGCCTTTCATGAAAAACACAAAAGCTTCATTTAAATTAGATTTTTTCCATAAAAGGGGAAAAAAAATTTTAAATAACACATCATCCTCTGCTGTTTGTCTTTTAAAAAAAAAAAAAAACAACTGGAACTGGTGACATGCTTTCCTTCTTTTTTATCTTCTCCCAAGATTATTGCTCTATATTTAGTCGTTAAATATAATTTCCGATCTGACGTATTTGTGTTTGAGTCAGCACTTCTTGATGTTAAAAAAAACCCCAAAAAACTAAAATAATTAAATAAAATAAACAACAACAACAGAAAAAGGCAAACCACAGCAAAAATGTAAAGGGTGTTATTTCTTCTCAGAACAACAACGCTGAATATATGAATGTGTTACATATTAGCATAAAAAAAAGGATGAAAAGTATAAACCTGACTGTTGGACTGTTTAAATGTTAAGACACATTTGTCCGCCTTTTATTTTTTAATTTAATTACATTTTTTTTTTTATACGTTTGCTTCACAATGCTTTTTAATTATTCAACCTGATTGGTTAGAATATACAGTACAGACCAAAAGTTTGGACACACCTTCTCATTCAAAGAGTTTTCTTTATTTTCATGACTATGAAAATTGTAGAGTCACACTGAAGGCATCAAAACTATGAATTAACACGTGGAATCATATATGGAATTATATACATAACAAAAAAGTGTGAAACAACTGAAAATATGTCATATTGTAGGTTCTTCAAAGTAGCCACCTTTTGCTTAGATTACTGCTTTGCACACTCTTGGCATTCTCTTGATGCTTCTTTGAAGAACCTACAATATGACATATTTTTAGTTCACTTTTTTGTTATGTATATAATTCCACATGTGTTAATTCATAGTTTTGATGCCTTCAGTGTGACCCTACAATTTTCATAGTCATGAAAATAAAGAAAACTCTTTGAATGAGAAGGTGTGTCCAAACTTTTGGTCTGTACTGTATATATAATATATATAAACTTTTGGTCTGTACTGTATATATATATATATATATATATATATATATATATATATATATATATATATATATATATATATATATATATATATATATATCAATGTGTTAATTGTAATATGTTCATTGTTTCTATAGTAACAGCTTCTTCTCAGGGACTTGGATGGTAGAAATACTACATACTCTTAACCCTGTAATGAATAACGAAGTAGCGCACACTGTGTTGTAATTTGACGGTATTATACTCTCATTGCTACATTGAAGCAGTAATGACAGTCAGTAGTTTTTTCTCCGTGGGAAAGTTCTCAGGACAGAGAACGTTATGTGATTTGAGAAAAATCTGTATTGTGTGGGTTTTTTTTTTGCTCAATTAAATTCAAAAGAGAAAAAAAAATTGCATTTGTTAAAGTAATAGCTGTGTGTAGCTTCTTTAATATGCACTGTATGGACAAAAGCATTGGGACACGTAACTCTTCCAGCCATATGTGGTTCTTCTCGAAACCACAAATTCAGACAAGATTATATAAAGGGACAAATTTGTTTTGGGATCTGGTAGCATTAAATTCTTCCTTCACTTGAACTAGGAGTCCCAAACCTGTTCCAGCATGACAATACCCCTGTGCACTAAGATGAAGATCCATGAAGATCTGCTGTACATGGGTTGGAGTGGAACATCTTGGATGTCACCCTACATGAATACCTGACTTTACTAATACGCTTGTAGCTGAACGAACACACATCCCCACAGGTGCACTCCAAAATCAACATTATCTCAGAGGAATGGGATGCTGTTTATTACAACAGCAAAAAGTGAATGTGGAATAGGACGTTCAGAAAACTCATGAATCTTATGGTCAGGTGTCCACTAAGTGATAAGCTGTTTTTTTTTTTTTTTTTTTTAGGCGTGCGATATGTCGTTAGTTTCCGAGCACCTTTTGTATTTAATTTTTTTATTAATTTGTGTATATAGAGTTTCATTTATTTTTCAATTATATTATTTTTTTTACACTTAACACTAACTCTAATTGGTTAAAATACCACATCTGATTTGTTCATTGGTGAAAGGTTGTAATAGTCGACGAGACCAGACGAGGAAGAAGCGCTTCACATTACACGGTGAATCCGCTAACCGTGACTTCAAAGGGTTAAGCTGATAAAGCTGATGAGTTCATGCCCAGTGAAATGAAATGAACTTGTTCAGTTTTCAGCCAGACGTTGGGTCACCATCCACGACCAGATTCCCTTCCCTTGTCTCTCGATAATGGCTGTTTTTCGAATCCGTCTTAACCTGCTTCTGCTCCTGTGTCTCTTTTCTTTTCTTTTTTTTTTTTTTTTTTGTGTTTCCTTCTCTGCAGATTCACATTGACATACCGAGAACTAATCCTCTTATTCCTCTCTTTCAACAAGCTTCTGTGCAAGAGGTGAGAAGTCCACACCACTCAGTCCATTCACCTTGATGCTCTTTCCAGTGTGAGCTTGACCCACACATAATACCAACTAAATCCTGCATACACTTTGATAGATCTCACACACACACACACACACACACACACACACGGACCGATGCTTCAGTGTTTCATTCCAGAGCAGGTTACACATGCTGAATGTGCTTTGTGGATTTCGTGGTATTGCGTCGGATGTGTTTCTAAGGAGCTCAGTGGATTGCGTGTGGGTGTGTGTTGGAGAAGGGTGGGGGGTTTAAGGTAAGGGAGTGACAAACACACTATAACCCTACTCCTGTTTAGGTTTATCTGAGGGAGCATGCTCTTTCTAACAAAGCGTGCAGGTCTTAGCTGCCTCATGCTTCTGCTTGTGTTTGTGTGGTTCACTAGTGGGCTTTGAAATGAATCATCCGCTCTTTTAAACCGGGAAGACATCGGGCGCACGGTGTGGAAAAAAAAAAAGCTCTGTGCTTTTAACCTTGTCCTTTTTTTCTTTTTCCTTTTTTCTTTTCTTCCTTTTCTAAGCTCTCCTCCTCTTCCTGTGTCTTTCTTACATTCTTTCTCTCATAATTCTCTTCTCGTCTCGTCTCGTCTCGTCTCGTCTCGTCTCTTCTCGTCTCGTCTCTTCTCGTCTCTGGTCTTCTTTTCTTTTCGCAGACACACTTATCGTCCGGACAGCACTTATTATTTAAAGAGCCAGATGCGCTTTGCACCGTTTCTTAGGCGATTCGAAGGAGTTTCTACTGACACGCGACGCGCACTTCTTCTCCGTCTCATACATATATTTATGGGAACGAGAAACCTACCAAAAGTGGGAGGACAGCACCAGAGTAGGGTGGGGGAAAAACGAAAACCGTGACGGATTACACATTCCGTTTGATGTACGAAGGTCTGAGTAATTATTCACGTCCGCTTTCGCTCAGGATCGTGCCTGCCCCTGAGATCCAGGTGTGAATTGGTGCTGTGTGTTTTCTGAGCTTTATAGAGCCTCGTTTAGGAGCTTTGTGAAACCGCTGTTAAGGGAAACTAGGTGTTTTAATGCTGCTTGTCGATTCGACTGCTTTTGTCTCATACCCATAAATAAATAAATAAATAAATAACAGCGGAAGAAATTTGTCCAGACTACTTTTCTTACATCGGCATTGCTTTAGAGTTTCTCGGCTTTTGATGGAGCGAGATTCCATCGTGTGGAAAGTTCAGTGCAGTGGACATAATTATTGGGACACCCGACCTTTCCTGCCATATGTGGTTCTTCTCCAAACTGTTACCACAAAGCTGGAGGCGCTCGATCGTACACATTGTCTTTGGATGCGGCATAATAAAAATGTTTGCGTCCGCTTGAGCTTGGAAACCCAAACCTGTTCCAGCATGGCAGTGCTAATGAAGATATACTTTACATGGTCGGGAGAGGAAGATTTTGAGTGGCCTGCTATAGAGCTCTAATCGCAACCCTGCTGAACCCCACTGCCTCCTCACCTAAATCAGTACCTGACTTTAATAACACCAGTGCAGCTAATGAACACAAATGTCCACAAGCACACTTCAAAATCTAGTGGAACATCTTCCCAGAAGAGTGGAGGAAATGATAGGAGTAAATTTAGACTAAATGTGGAATGTGAAAAAAAGCACATACCATATGTATGACTACGTGTCCGCAAACTTTTGACAAAGTTAAACCTTTTTCCAAAAACAACACATGACAAGAAAACACTGCTTAGCTTACTGTTTAGTTTATATATATACATATATACCGTATTTTCCGGACTATAAGCCGCTACTTTTTTCCCACGCTTTGAATCCCGCGGCTTAAACAATGAAGCGGCTAATTTATGGATTTTTTCTGTGTTTTTCTCGCTTTTACAAGCTTCAAGCCAAAAAACTGAGACCAATAACATTAGACCAATGAAATTGCGCACGGGTTCAGGTGAACCAATGAAACTCTTTATATTAAATCAGATGCGCTCCCACTGAATCGGGCCGCACCACATCATAAATATGGATGATGTTCCTCTGACGTTTGACCTGCCGCTCACTCGGACTGTCTACAGGAAAAGCGAATCATTCGTCACACTGAAAACAACCGGGCATGAAAACGCACTTCACCTGTGTTCTGAGCTGCACGGCATCGGGAGAAAAGCTTCACTGATGGTGATTTTTAAACGCACGACGATGCCAAAAGAAATACTCTCGAGAGAAATTGTTGTGAAAGGAAGGAGGAAGACAGTGAACAATGACTTTCTTGGTAGTCTACTGTTCAGATACACGCAGTGTAACAGACACTGTCTTTCGTTAAAGCCTGTATAAAGTTCGTTTCAATGTAGGCATATCAATGCGGCTTATAGACAGGTTCGGCTTATTTATGTTCAAAATAAAAATCTTCGTCAAATTCAGTGGGTGCGGCTTATATTTGGGTGCGTTTAATAGTCCAGAAATTGCGGTATAACATACAACTATATATATATATATTGTGTGTGTTGTATGTATACAACATCATCCCTCCATCACTGTAAACACCATCCTCCCTTCTTGTCCTGCTTCATAAACATTTTTGATCTGGAAAAATTCTTCTGCTTCTTACTATCATGACGCCCTACTTGTAGCCAACATGCAAACTGTTCTTTTTAAAAGACTCTAGAGGAAGCACGATGCATGTATAGCGGCTAAAGTATACATCCTCATAGCTGCCCCCTATCTTACTTACTTGCACTTCGCTCGGAACGCCAGCAAACACCTCTTTACCTCTTTAGCGACCACTCCAACTTTAAGGATCTCTTAGCCTCTCTTTAACATTCTGCACGGTGTGTAGCTCTTACACACGCAGCGAGGCGGCTAACGATGCACAGATTCCTCGTGAGCTACAAGTAAAGCCTCCACCGTGTGACCTTCGCCAGCAGGAGCGGTTCTCTGCACTCCGAGTACTTCATTTAAAAAAAAAAAAAAAAAAAGCAAGCCAAGGTTGTGCAGTGTGTCAGGATTTTGTCATGGTCCTGCGAAAGCAGCCTTCATCTCTTCTTTCCAGAACATCCAGATGTGTTCACAGGATGGTATTGTGATGAGCAAATACATGGATTATGTATTGAATGCAACATTGCAATACACTTCAGATCACCTTAAGTTTTATTTTAAGCTCCTGATTTCCACCCAGCGGTGGGCATCTGTAAGCGAGTAAGCTGTGAGTTCGGTGTCTCAAAAAGTGCCAGGTTCTATCGCATCCTCCATTTCGATAAGAAATGTGAACACTGCACCCATCAGATGAGGTGAGCGTACCCCAGGATTTGATGGACAGAAGTGGGAGTGAATCACACAAGGGGCATGTAAGCACGACTTGAGCAGCGCGTTTGGTGTTCCGGACCCCGTGCAAGCAATGAGTTTATTTAGGGCTTGACAGGGACACATCGTCTCTGCGTGAGCTGGACGTCAGTTTGACTCATCAGACAAGTGAGAGAAAGTGTCTCTCTGGTTTTTTTCCCCCCTTCTTTCCTTTCTCCCTGAGTTTCCTTTAATACAAGCAATCTGACAGTGACGGCTCAGGAAAAGACATTTAATGAAGATCGAGGTGTTTGTGTTGTAGGAAATGAGCAAGAAGGCAAAGAGAAATGAAGATGGAACGAGTACAGGAGAGAGAAAGCCTAAATCAGCGTTCTTCATATCGCTAAAAGACAAAAAAACAAAAGATGGGTGACGAAACTTGGGTCTTTTTTTCCACAAGACCGACGTTCACTTAGGAAACCAAGATGCCGCTTTAGAAGTTGTTAAATGCCATGATGCACGGAGTACTTGTGAACATTGCTTAGGGACGTTGTAGCTCAGAGTTTGGACTTTTGATCAGAAGGTCATGAGTTTAAATCCCAGCACTATATGTTTTACATCGTCTGCAGCGAAGCTTTCAGTGCGAACACCTCTGCGACCTCTGCACCGAGAAACAGCCTACGAGAACCTGAGAGGAATTCAAAGCAGTCAGTTTTTTACGTGTAGCAGATCTCTGAATCCAGTTTATCATCCGTCTGTTCGTGAAGCAGGGAGAGAGGGCAAGATCTAAATATCATATATTATCTATAGATTATATAGAAAGTGACCAATAAGTTGTGATGAGATTTGTGTAGATTTTCTATGTAGATCGATTTCTTCTCGTTTCTCTCCGTATTTTCTTCTTCCTTCTTTTTTTTTTCTTTTTGCCCCGCAAAGACCTGCTTGTGAAAGGGCCATGCGTTAGACGTCATAAGCTACTTAAGTCAATTTATTTGCTTACTATCTAACTGGGGTGAATCGTATCGCATCGGTAGCTGCTTCAAATGTATCTTTATTGTATCGCATGGTTGGCTATGCAGAGATCGATCTCTACATTAGATCCTAACTAATGTGATGCATCATTAGTAGTAGTAGCTTAGGGAACAGAAGGGCATGAGTTTATATCCCAGCACCTCTAAGATGCCACTGTCGGGTGTTTGAACAAGACCCTCACCATTAGCCCTTTACCCATTATATAAAATGATATAAGTCGCTCTGGTTAAATCACAGCGCGTAAGACACTGAGTCCACTCTTCTGAAATCAACTGGACGCAATGTTCCATTAATTTTTTTCAACACCGATAGAACGATGAATCCAGCACCATTAACGGCTCTGGATTACTTTTCTCACGCTAACATGACGGAAGCCTGATGCTAACATTGTAACATCACGATACACCAACCGAACAAATAAATTTTTTAAAAATCCATAACAAAACCAATCTTTAGATTATTTTTTGCAAAACGAACTCAATGTGGAGTATGGATCTTCTGAATTCAGTTCAACTCAACGGGGACAAACCGCAAATTCTCCCCCCATGTGATGTGTGTGTGTGTCTCATCTCAAGGTGGCATCTAGGCTTTCGATAATCCTCATCTATATACTCTTTCAAGTACTAACCTCCATGAACACACAGCAACATGCACACATTGTTTTTGTCGTTTTCGCCCTCGCCGTCTGCTCTATTGAATGTTGTGATGCTAATTACTTTCGAGAGCCTAATTGATTTTCTTAATTGATTGCCAGCTAAATGAGGAGATGCTGTCTGTGTGTCTAATTAATAGCCGTCAAACGTGACCTTGTGCAAAGTCCTGTAGCTTTGCATGTTTACACGATTGCCTTTCTAAAGCTTTTACATGAATTCTTAAAGCTGGAGGTGACTTATTTGCTTTTTAAAAATGTATTCCCCTTCAGATCTTCGAGCGGATTCTGTTCATCTGGGCAATCCGGCACCCGGCCAGCGGATACGTACAGGGCATCAACGACCTTGTCACGCCCTTCTTCGTCGTCTACATATTTGAGTATATCGGTGAGTAGATACAAGTCTGCTTTACAACGTGCTTTGCGTCGCTCCGTAACTTGTTAGCTTGATGTAGACGCCGATAAAAGTCGACCGCCTTCAGAAAAATAATGCATTAGCCAATTATAAAGAGCGAGCGTGTAGCCAAACACAGTTTACCTCTTTCATCTGCTATCTATTTATTAATGAGCGAGAGATACCCGAGCCCTTCGGGTTAAGGAAGGATGTATGGTGGCGGGTGTGGAAGTGGTCAGAATAGCAGCCGTAAAATAGCACCAGTTGCACAGATCCCAATGTACACGGGACGATGTCTTTCGGCACACTGACAGTCGGCGCTTCCTCTGACTGCGTGTTAAGCCTTGTACTGCTATCTGTTGGCGTGTTACAAAACTAGGCTCGGAATCGTTTTGATACCACCTCGTATGTCATATCCACAGTTACAATTTAAAATTATTGGGGAAAAATAATACAACGGTCAGCACAAGTATTAAAAATACACAAAAGTCCAAAAATTCACCTAAAACAATACCACAAAAATTTTAAATCTTATTAAAAGTCATGGTATAATCAATATATATATATCTATCTCGTTTGCGTCCATTTTGTGCCTTTAATATTTTTTCCCCATGGCTACAAAGAAACGTTGTACTGCTGTTGATGGTGCTACGAAGCCTCATACTATATCACAGGAAGATAAGGTGGCTGTGAGAATATTTGTGAAAAAGGGTGGCTACAAAGAAACGTTGTACTGCTGTTGATGGTGCTACGAAGCCTCATACTATATCACAGGAAGATAAGGTGGCTGTGAGAATATTTGTGAAAAAGGGTGCCATTATATAAGTTATATTATTTTTAGTGACAATACAGAGTTGCTTATTGAAGTTTATGGGCTGTTCAGGTGTGACATTTTTTTAAAATTGTGAGTCCTGGAAAGAGTTATTCATCAAAGGCGGCGTGTTTCTGTAGTTTATTATGCTTTATCGTAGGAATGTCATGTTCCTGTATACATATGCATCAGTAATAATTCATTTATAATGCCACAGACATGATAGATGTTAGGAGTAGTGTTATAGCATGCATTTATCTCACAGCAGACTTCACGAAAACTAAGACAACTGAGGTTCTTTTTTTTTTCGAATACATGAGAAACATCACCTCAAATTTGAATTCCTTATATATTACAATGTTTAATCCATTAGAACGTGTTCCACTAGATTTTGGAGTGTGCTAGTGGAGATTTGTGCTCATTCAGCTGAAAGGGTGTTAGTAATGCCAAGCAGTGATGTAGGTGAGGTGAGGTTCCAATTCATCCCAAAGGTTTTCAGTAGGGTACAGAGATGGACAAAAGTAAACACTTCCTTCACTTAGGTAGAAGTATAGATGCTTCTTTTTGTTACCCAATGAATGTATCCAGGCTGAACATCCACCATATAGAACACAAACAGAGAAAAGATCATGATGATCAGGTGATCAGGAATGTCTCTGTTCTCAGTCATGTTTACATCACTGACTCCCTCTGTCTCATCCACTTTAAATTGTTATCTTCGTAAACTAGCCTACATCAGCCTGGACATTATACACCAGTGTTTGGTTGAAAAGCAGCGCAATGACAAGAAATAGGTTGATCAGGTCACCAAAAAGTTCAAAACTAAAGTAACGAAGCTGTTTTGAAAATGTAAGAAGTAGAAAGTACAGATATTTGTGTAGAAAATGTAATGATAGAAATCAAAAGTGAATTTCTGATGCCGATACGAAGTATTTGTACTTCATCGCTTCCAATCTCTGGTAGGGTCGAGGATCAGAACTTTATAGCAGCTCATACCAGATCTTCCACTCCAACCTATGTAAAGCACATCGTCATGGAGCTGGTTCTTCATGGTTTGGGTCTCCTAGTTTAAGTGAAGACATCCAAAGACATCCTGTTCAATTGTGTGCCTCTGTTTGATTTTTCATCGACTTTTTATAGATTTTAAATAAATATTCACATGTAAGTCACATGCTACCATCGCTGTCACATACAGTTTAGCTGTTTACCATATTTAAATTTACTACAATTAAATAAGTTATTTTTGTTTTGTTTGTTTTGTTTCCTGACACACTGTTTTTTATTATTATTATTATTATTATCGTTATTATATGATTTGTTATAGAAGAGTATCTGCAAGGATGAAAGGCAAAGTTTATAGGACTGTGGTGAGACCTGCGATGATGTATGGTTTAGAGAAAGTGGCATTGAGTAAAAGACAGGAGGTGGCGCTGGAGGTAGCAGAGCTGAAGATGTTGAGGTTTTCGTTGGTAGTGACAACGATGGACAGGATTAGAAATGAGTTTATTAGAGGGACGGCGCATGTTGGACGTTTTGGAGACAAGCTGAGGGAGGCGTGATTGAGATGGTGTGGACGTGTGCAGAGGAGGGACATGGGGTGTATCGGAAGGAGAATGCTGAGGATGGAGCCACCAGGTAGGAGGAAAAGAGGAAGACCAAGGAGGAGGTTTATGAATGTGGTGAGGGAAGACATGCAGGTAGTTGATGTGAAAGAGGCAGATGTAGAGGACAGGGTGGTGTGGAGACGGATGATCCGCTGTGGTGACCCCTAATGGGAAAAGCCGAAAGAAGAAGATGATGATTATAATTATTATAATAATAATAATAATAATAATAATAATAATAATAATAATTATTATTATTATTATTATGCGGAATGTATTATAGAACTAACGGCACCCTGGACACGCTCTTATATTATTTTGCTAATAATCGTGTAAAGCTTATACAGTAACGCCCTCCAGGAGTGTTTGCAGTTAAATATCGCTTCAGCTTCAACCAGTATTTATACATCGAGATCCTCCATCCAATTTTTGTTTGCTGAAAAAAAAATATTGTTTTTTCCTTCACTGCCTGCTAGGATCATCTTGTTAACGTAGTCTTGGCACCACGTCGGTTTTTGCAAAGCTTTTTGGATATAAAGTCAAAAACATGTCAGAAACTAGCTTGAAGACTAGCATGAAGCAACGCTGAAAATCACGTGACTCGGCGTGCTTCTAAACAACGGCTTGGCACATGGAAAACATGTCATTTTGAATGAAAATAGCAGATAAGCTTAACATCAGTAACGAAAAGGCTCGGAGGAAACTGTCTCTCAGATTGGAATCTTTCAGATCACCGTGAAGCCGGATGTCTTGATCCACAGCACATCGGAGAACTCAACTAGATGTGAAAGACAACCGAAATGACTCACTTTACTTTAGAAGAGAATAAACGGCATTTCCAAAAAAAAAAAAAATAAATAAAATTGATCAAACAGACTTCGTGCTCCTCGTGTACTTTGCTCCAAAACTGCTGACCTACTTAAACTAGCAGAAATTTGTGCAGATTTGGGTTCTTCTGATATATTTGTTTCAGATGCAGCCTTACTCCTTATTAAACCTCAAAGCTTCTGAAATTGAAGAAGCATATGATCTTTTCAGGCCTGTGTGAGAAAATGATTCCTGGGTGTTTCATCAGCTGTTGTAGTGAAGATTTCATCCAAATAACAAACTGCCAAAACCTTCAGTTGTCCCCTTAATATAGCTAGCTAAAAGAGCTATATGGACCCCCGAGCATAAGACACACATGTGCTTTTTGAACTTCTAATGCCACACTTGATTGTGTAGATTTGTGCTCATTTAGCCACAACGGTGTTCGTGAAGTAAGGTACTGATGTGGGTGAAGTGAGGAGGCCTGGGGCTTTCCAGTCATCCCAAAGATTTTCTCTGTAGTGTTCGGATAAGAGCTCTATAGGAGGCCACTCAAGATCTTCCACCCCAATCCATGTAAACGACATCTTCTTGTGCACAGAGGCATGCGAAGCTGGAACAGGTTTGGGTCTCATTTTGAAGAGGAAATGTCATTCTATCACATTCAATGACATTCAATATAATGGGTCGCTTTCAACTTTGTGGTAACAGTTTGTAGAAGACCCACATATGGCTGTGGTGATACTTCTATCCATGAAGTGTAGCTATGAAGAAGCATGACAAGGAGATTAAGAATATAAGTATATTGTATATGACCTTACACTACACTCTGTCTGAATACTCGATTCTGATTGGCTGGAAGGTGTTAGTTTAAACTATCGAATGCACATGTAGTTCTGGTGAATTTTTATCATCGTTACATTTTTTCCTCAAAGTTGATGTGTTGGAAGCAGGAAAAATGGGCAAGCGTAAGGATTTCAGTTGACGAGGGCCAAATTGTGATGTCTAGACGACTGGGTCAGAGCCTCTCCAAAACTGCAGCCAGGGATGTTCCCGGTCCGTAGTGTCTATCAAAAGTGCTTCAAGGAAGGAACAGTGGCGAACCGGCGACAGGGTCACGGGCGGCCGAGGCTTAATGACCTGTGTGGTCCGATCCAGCACATGATCTCCTGTAGCTCCAGCACAATATTAAGCAGGTGGTCATAATGTTTTAAGTGAGACAGCTTTTGAAAACATTTCTTAAGGAGCTTACTGAGCTAAACTGTGAATTATTTTGAGTGCCCTGTACCTGATATGGTGAATATGAATTTGAGGAACTGGAGACTATAACATTTAAAATGAGATATATAAAGAAAATGGCACGTGGTATTAACAAGAACAGCTTTATTGTTAGTAGTAGATGCCACTATTATCAAGGTACACATACATAATGGAGGAAACCGACGTCCACTTTGCGTCAGGTGATTATTTATTTTTTAATATGACCTCCCAATATATATATATATATATATATATATATATATATATATATATATATATATATATATATATATATATATATATATATATAATTTTTTTTTTCTTTTTAACATTGGGCATCCTCATTCTTTCTTGTCAGTTTATTATTACTTAAGAGTTCCACCGGATCCAATAAGCTTTGACATCAGCCACAGTGAGTTTTCTGTCAGAATGTAGCTTTTGCCATTAAAGTCAACACATCCATCAAGCAATGGTGCTTTAGTTACTGTGGAGTGAATATGTCCTCTGTCCTCTAGTGTCATTCAGTGCTAGACAGAGGAGACCGAGAGAACCAGAGGTTAACCCCGGACCAGCTTCTGACCCCCCGACCTGAACAACTACTGCACAATCAGTTTGCGAGCGTCTCGAACGTGACTGTTCTTCATTTCTCTTCCTCTCACCCAGTTGGCATCCTCACAAAGCTTTTCAGAAGCGTATTCATCTTTTGTTGTCAATGAGGAGAATGAAAAAGCGGTTCAGGGAGTGCGTTCTTCTCTCCTCCGAGCCTCACTGCTCTTTAAAGATGCACGATGACAGGATATAATTTGAAAGCAGGCAGGCCACTTGTTTGTAAGACGGCGTTCGACTAATGCGGTACTGAATAATAACTTTTCCCCTCACGCCCGTGAAGATATACGTCAAGCGCTTGCGTGGCGGCTTACTGTAGACGCTCCTGCACGGGGTTCGCCTTTTTATTTTTTTTTACACGTTTAACGGTGAACATAAATCAAGAGAGATTTTTTTTAAAACTCTCCTGTTATTAAATCCGAAACTACCTTTCAGTAGGAATACAAGGATGGCACGTACACACAATATAGACAAAAGTTGTTAGGACCCCTGACATTTTCCAGCCATATGTGGTTCTTGCCCAAGCTGTTCTCACAAAGCTGGAGGCACACAATGTCTTTAGATGCCGTGGCATTGAATCGACCCCTCACTTGAACTAGGTGACTGGGATGAAATCCTCTAAGCTATTGGTGTATTGGTCCCTGGGTTCCTCCTGGTGCATGACAATGCCCAGCCTCATGTGGCCAGAGTGTGTAAGTAGTTTCTGGATGACAAATGCATTGATGCATTTTTCCCAGACTTGAAACCAATTAAGAACCTCTGGGATCTTACGTATCGGAGCACCTGGAAGCCTCAGTGAAGCCTTCATCCAGGTTCAGGAGATCTGCCATCTCATCAACATCATGCCTATACATTGTCTGGAGTGCCTTTAGGCACATGGCACCATACACACTCCTGAAAGATATTAAAAGTTGCCAGGATAAAATGTTTTGAAATTTCAACTTTTCACTTTTTTTCACATTTTTCAAATTTTCAGTGTGATTTTGACTCCGGACTTCAATGGGTTCATGATTTCGGTTTCCATTGACCATCGTCGAATCATTTTGTTCGAAACAAATTACACAACGTATGCAATATGCATAAATACATTTCCTGACTGCGCAGAACATGTAAAATCTATATAAAGAATAACACCTGCATTTAGTGTTATTTCATTCAGAGTTATTTAACTTTTCTGTGCACTTATAGTCTTCCACACACACGGTATATAAATATATGTGGACTTCCTTTATCAGTTTCTAAGCATAGGTCAAACTAAGCAGTTGCCTAGGGCACAACCAGCTAGGGGGCAGTAGTGAGCGCCGCTGCCTCGCATCCGCCCTCGCTCATTTAAATTATTGACCTGTTTTTCTGCTTAAGTTTAAACAGTAAAAACAGTTTACAGTTTTGCGACGGTTATTAAATGTGTTTCACCTTTTTTTAATGGAAGATTGTGAATGATTTGTATCATTTGGTGTGGGGGTGGAGCTTTTGTGGTGAGTGGGCGGAGCCATGGGGCAGGGTTGACAGTAGGAATCTTGCCTATGGTACCAAAAAGACTAGAAACAACCCTGATCACACCTTCTTTTCAATAGACTTCCAATGTGAGACACATTTTCTGTGCTGATTTTGCTGAAAGCTTAAGCAATGTAAAAAAAAAAAACTCCTGGCAGAGGCAACCATGTGCCAGAGCAAAATCTCCTGCTATTTAAACTCTCACAGAAGTATATGATATAGTTTTCAGGTTTTACAGTCACAATCGGGTACCATTTCATGTGTGCCATTTCTCCAAATAGTTTCCCTCAGGTTTCATCAGGAGCCAGTTGTGGTTCTTATGACGCTCGGTAGTTCAGCAGGAAACAACATTTTGTCAGATGCTCGTCAGAATGGCTTCTTTTTTTTTTTTTTGTCGCCATGCTTCCAAGTAGCTTACGTTTAATCCTCAGTGTGTGAGCAGACTGTGTGCTCATTGGTCCAAAGTAAGAACGGACAGCGATCAGTCACACGAAGAGCCATAACGAGGCTCCTTTTTGTCCAATGTCATGACTGACATTTACCTCAGGTTGCGAGGAGGATGACTGATGTAGATGATGCTTATGGCCAGAGCGATTGCTCACATTGTTGTGAATGTATCATCTTTGAGAAATTGTCTGTCTATAATTAATGTAGATAGAGGTCAGCTTGGAATGGTCTGGAATGGATCCCATTTAGGATATTATCACATTACGGTTCCTCCTGGAATAATATAGAGGTGATTTGAAATAGAATTAATTCTAATGGTTATTTGCTGTTTGCTTTTTTTCCATTTGATTAAACAAAGGTTCTTAGTGTTATTCTTATGATGGATATGGACTAACTGTTGGAGACACTCACCCAAACTGTATTTTGTTCGGTGATGGAGCGAAACCATCAAAGGGCACAGTTTTAGCCTTAATCATTTGAAAAAGCATGCTGTATTCACATTTCCCTGTGAAAGATACACAATAAAGGTTACATGTTCCCTCGGTGGTACTACAGTGGCGCTGGGCTGTACAGTTATTCACAGAGAGACATCGATTTCCCGTTGTCATGTTTATACCTTTTATACCTCATACACAACATATGGCACTAAATGCTAATTAAATCAATAAATCACAACTAGCACCGTCCCGCCGAGTCGTATTTAAATTCTCGTAATATTCGAACGCAATTTTCTCCCTTTTTACGTCTCAAGGTAAAGAATAAAACACTGGTTTCGAATCTTGACAATTCCTTATTCTGGGCACTAAGACAGTCTCCTGGAACGTATACTGCAATTAATATGGTTTCTTTTCATGTTCAAAGAATATACAAACAGAGCGAAATCGGAACATAAAAGGTCTGGGAGAAAATGTCCGAGGGGAACGTAAAGGTCTGAATCTCTGTTGCAAGGAAGAGCAGCAATAAATTCCAGTAAAATACATTTTTTATTTTATTTTTTTTTTTGGTTTCAACATTCGGAGCATATTTGCGGAATAGAAGCGTCAGATTTGAAAAGTCGGATGTGATTCTGCTGCTTCAGACTTTCCCTTTAATCAGACCGCATCATATTTGCTGTAATTTAAGAACGTGTTTAATCCCTTGGCACCACTTGATCATCCGGATTTCCATAGATGGCTGACTGTAGAAGACTGTAGAAGACTGTAGAATAGACATTAATCATGATCACACACTGATATTTCTTACTTTCTGGTGTTTGTGATCAGAATCAGGTTTATTGTCCAAATGTGTTGACGCACACAAGGAATTTGGTTCTAGCTGTTGCTGACTCTCAATTGTACAGATATAAATAACACTGTACATTTATACATTAATGCCTTTACTTATATTTATAATCACACTCCTTTTTGAGTCTGGTTCATTCCTTTACGGTTTCTTCCTCATTTGTTAGAGAAGTGAAGAAAAGAGTGCAGGCAGGGTGGAGTGGGTGGAGAAGAGTGGCAGGAGTGATTTGTGATAGAAAAGTGTCTGCAGGAATGAAAGGGAAAGTTTATAGGACTGTGGTGAGACCTGCGATGGTGTATGGTTTAGAGACAGTGGCATTGAGTAAAAGACAGGAGGTGGAGCTGAAGGTAGCAGAGCTGAAGATGTTGAGGTTTTCGTTGGGAGTGACGAGGATTAAAAGGATTAGAAATGAGTTAATTAGAGGGACAGCGCATGTAGGACGTTTTAGAGACAAGGTGAGGGAGGTGCGATTGAGATGGTTTGGACATGTGCAGAGGAGGGACATGGGGTGTATCGGGAGGAGAATGCTGAGGATGGAGCCACCAGGAAGGAGGAAAAGAGGAAGGCCAAGGAGGAGGTTTATGGATTTGCAGGCAGTTGTGTTGAAAGAGGCAGATATAGAGGACAGGGGGGTATGGAGACGGATGATCCGCTCTGGCGACCCCTAATGGGAGAAGCCAAAAGAAGAAGAAGAAGTAGAAAAAGATCATCATCTAAGGGAGTTTTTTACTTCACAGTCGCCTCAGATTTGCTCATCAGTGATAAATACACACATTTCACTTATATTTATATTTTTGTATTACATATTACATTTGGTAAATCTGCTTTGAGACAATGAAAAGCGCTATAGAAATGAACTGAATTGAAGTTCTGGCCGAGCTGCACGCTGATTCCCCCCAGACACCCTCCCCGATCCTCCGTGTGCTTTGCCTCCTCTCAGTTCAGACCCGTTTTTATTTCTAGGCCAAAACTCTCTTCCCATTAGGCAGCATTATGGCTTTGTAATTAAAGAGGATTAACCTGATGGAGTGGTGGTATTGACTCTTTAGTATGGCACGCTATTGAACATGAGGGGATCTATATTGTAATTTGCTTCATGCCAATGTATGGATTCTCGCAGGCTAAAAGTCCTAAAGGAGCCGTGCTTCACCGGTGCCGTCTCTAATGCTCATCAGTATCGCCACGGATGACGATCAAGATAATAATGAACTGCTTTTGTGCTACTGTTACACCTTGTTGGTGTGAATGGATTCATACTAGTATACTAGGATACTGGTTATCAGGATGAAGTAGTCTGTAGTCTCTACTCAGTTAGCGAGTTACACAGGCATCCCATCCACCATTTGTCCTCTTTATTATCCAGTCTGGGTTCCAGCTGCAAGGCCGTGCCTTTTAAATCCCATCCCTAAAAGTCTGCCCCTTTGTTCTGCACCTTCGATTGTATTATATATAAATAGACCCCCAAAGGTCATTTAAATTCACTACAGTACACTTTCTCGGAAGAAGACCTGACTAGAACAGAGCTTTGGAATTGTAATACATCACCGGTGGCAGCTGTTCCTCTCTGAGAAGCAGCATCGTGCTCTCCGTGTGCAATATTACCAAGTATATCCCAATCCCGCTTTGTTTTCGCATGAGCGCATCGTAGGCTTGGGGAGTTTGGAGGTGACGTGTAGCAACTTCCCCAGGCATCCATATCGAGCTCTGGTAATCGTCAAGGCTCAGGAGTTCTGGTGATCTGGGGAGGTAATGGACATTAATGGAGGACTAGGATCGGCTCTGAGACCTGCTGGATGAATGCACATCTCCCTCTAATCTGTCGCCCTCATGTAATTAATAGCCCTTATCACTCCCTACATGGGGAAAGTCCTGCAGTATCCACCTGCCTATTCTGAGTGAAGTGATCTGAGCTTTAACGAAATGCCACTGAACAGCGATCACGATTTAGCACTAATTTCTTAATCCAGGTAGTCCCTGATTTATGACAGAGATGCGTTCGAACTTGAACATGTCGTAAATCGAGACTTGACCTAGCTTACCAAGGAGTTTTAAAGAATGGTTATCAGTATAGGTAAGATAAAGGACCAGTATACTGGTGATCAATATATTATAGTATAATAATTGAACAAATTACTGTACAGAAATTAGCAAAACAGAGCAATTGACAGTAATTTATGAACCTATTTATATATATATATATATATATATATATATGCGCAAGTTTGCGTGGATGACCACCGGTTATGTTTATATGTGTATATATATATGTAAATACATAAGAGAGATTCATGATTTCAGCGACTTCGACAATCGACATATTTTCAGTTTCATGCTAATTAATATTTGCACTTTCATATGTAATTCCTCGGACCAATCCTTTGACATGTATAGCCGGATTTCCTTCGGTTCCCCAATGACTTATTGCAGGGTTGGTCTGATAATTCATTTCTACTTTGATGCACAACAAATGGAAGTCAAGGTTCCACCTTCTGCCGTTACAAACAATGGCTCATTAAATGTCCATAAAAGGATTGTAAAGCTAATAAGGAAGTAGCAGAGATGGTTGGTATCCTGCCAATAAGCCTAGGATGGAGCCAACAATCAAACAAGCATTTATGACCCTGATTATTGCATTATTTTATTTTGTTAGCGCTACTAAACTAATTTATTATATCTTGAACACAAAATATTTATTGCTGTAACTAACAGTAGTGGCGATTTCTACACGCCCACAGGAGCTAGAAATTCCTTCCGTTACTTATTTGAGGGAACTAGCTGTAAGCATTCCTGACCCAGAGTTGCCACTCTGAAGTAAGATTGCTTGCAAGTTTTCCGTCCTGAATGTTCCACTGTATACAAATGACCTCACATTACATCAGCTGCAGTACCGCACGTCAACAGTTCCTCGATGCCGATTGTCTTTGAGGAGCAACGAGAAAAGAGGTCCGTGTTACACCCCGAGCTGATAGGTTTTAATTTCTCTTAATGCAAACGCGTCTAGTCGATTTAGCGACTAGAAACGCGCCGAGTCTCAGAGGTGGGATTAAGACCTGCAGCTTTAACCGTCGCCTGTGGTGCAACAGGAAAGGGGATGAAGGGAGTCCTGCTGAGATCTAGAGGAATCAACCACTCGCGAGCGGCTCCTCACCACATACGGCGTTCTGCATCTCTGATGTGCTTTCAGTGTGGTTGTAGGACTTGTCTGGCAGTCAGCAGGTGACCACCTTCTGGCTCGAACTCCCAACTGCACTTCTCGGCTTCTCAGCAAACCCGGCTGCGGAGGCATTGCGTCGACCTGTACTCCACCCACCAGACCAGCCCTGCCTCGCTTGATTAGCAGGAGTTTACTGATTCACTAGGAACTCCAGGTTTTCACTGGAGAAACGAACACTCGGTGGTGTGTAAGACGCAGCAGCAAGTCTTTAATGAGTATCGGTTTTTCTTCCTCCTTTCTCACTTCGGGTAAACGAGCCAAGCGGCTGATTTTAAGGTGCCGCTGATTAACGTTCCTGATTTGCTCTAAGAAGTTGATAAGTGATTGCCCGGCAGGTCCTCAGGGATTGTGTGGTGGGTATTTTTTTACTCTTTTTTTTTTTTTTTTTGCTCGAGTTCCTCATCGAACCGAGCCACTTTACTCTTCCACTTGACTTTTCCATCCTTGTTTAGAGAGCAAGAGACACTATGAGCTGAAGCTGTGATTAGAACTGCCTTGCACCATTACTTAAATCGCTAATGTTGCTATGGGCTGCTGAGGCGTTTTCAAAAAGATTGACAGAATGATTTATAGCCGTCAGATGATAGAGAGACCTAACCCTTAATTCTTTAACGCAGTCTGGTTTGACTTGCATTCATTAGAATGCAACTGACCACATATAATTTTGGATTGAACTGATACGTTTTAAATAAATGCAAATACAAATAATAGGTTTTGGGCACAAAGGTTTGTAGGATCATCTGCTCAGGGGTGGATCTAGAATGGGGTGGCAAGGGGGTGGCATATGAATTATGAGGGGTGGCAACACTGGCAAGCATGGTTCTTGTGGACTCAAAGAATGATACATATTTAGTGTATACACTTTGCTCCAAAAAGATCATTTATAGAGGCTGAAGTGCGTTGAAAAAGTTTTTCTTCCATATATAAATATATAAAATCAGTCCTGGAGATTGTAAGGTCTATTTAACTTCTGTTTCTTGAGTTCTACACAAACCTATAACGAGTTTAAGTCTATGCCAAGTTGAATTTACGAAGCAATGGGATTAGGGTACCCTCGGTATGCACGGCAAACAGTACAGATTATATATAGATACAAAGCCTCGATGTGCTTTTTACCGGTTTACTTGAGCAAAAAAACACACAAACACACGGAAATATCATTTTAATCACCAACAAATATCGTCAAAAATAAAAATAATAAATCGCTGTATTCGGTGCCACACAAACCGCCATATGGTGTCATATGTCTAAATTTCAAACAATATTCAAGACGCATGCTCCTGAACGACCTAGTTTTGAAAATAGTTTCAAGTTAAGCTATAAATCATTAATACACATGAAGATACAATCAAAATAGACTAATATATCATATACTTACATGTATGTATATTCAAATGCTTTGATTTGTTATAGAGTCAGATAGACTCATTTGTTTGTGATCACTGCTCAGTCTGGTTGCATTAAATGCAAAGGCAAATGGGAGCTTTTTCTTAGTGTGACAGTTGCCACCCCGTGCCACCCCGGTAGATCCGCCCCCTGATCAGCCGGAGAGCAGGTTGGGTCACGATTTGAATCCCATGAAACACAGCAAAATAGTATTTTAAGGGTTTTCAGGGTGTATAATGGTAGAGCAGGGGTCTTCAATCTTTTCCAGGAAGGGCCAGTGTGGGTGCAGGTTTTCATTCCAACCAATCAATGGTCACACCTGATAGTCATTGAAAATGAAGATCATTAGATTTGAACAGGTAGAATTTGGTGTGGACTTGCTTGGTTGGAATAAAAACCTGCACCCACACTGGCCTTTTCTGGAAAAGATTGGAGACCCCTGTGGTAGAGTATATATTTGTTATTTGTTTAAAGATAACCTTCCAGTTTAGACCACACACCACTTTAAATTAAAATAGGAATACAGAAAGAAATCTGGATATTGTTATTATTATCATTATTATTATTATTATTATTATTATTATTATTATTATTATTATTATTATTATTATTATTTTGTATTGAACATATGCAGATAATGGCATTGTATTCGATTCTTATCAGACTTGATTAGCAGATAAGCTGAATGTGTGATGTGGTTTTAAACCATCATAATGCTCTATGATCAATTCATTATCAGATATTGCATTAAATTTTTTATTATTTTTTTTGTCTTTGAAACCCGAGCACAGAATATTCCAGAGAAATTGCCCCGTCACCGAGTCATCCGTTTTCTTTGAGAAATTGGGTAATATTGAATATTTTTGGATTCGGTTTAATTACTCAGCTATAAAAAGCTATAAATTGAAGTTCTGCTCCCATTCCAGCTGTGAGCCATTGCTCTTCCTTTATCGCTCCTAGTGAAACGTGTCAGGCTCGTCTGAACGCTGTTCGCTACAATACAGGGTTGTCAGGTGGCTCGTGTTATTGGTTTCGCCAGACGTCGAGAGTCTGCGAAGTTATTTGTTACAGTACCAAATATTCTGGGAGCCATTTGTCAATTCCAAGGACTCAGAAAGGGCAGTTTACTGTCTGGCCGTTCCCTTAATGTCTCATGACCTTCCCATTACTGTACGTCTAATGATTTCCCTCAAACCGCTGAGAACTGCAAATTAATTCCCTAATGGACTGATCTGAGCTCATATTTCACACTCTGGGAAACTTAGTCTTCTCTTCTAATTATTACAGCCACCCCTTTCGAGCCGTCGTCCTCTCACGGCGCAAGTCCAGCCGACCGAGAGGTCTTCACACGAGTCGGCGATTTATTTATTTTTAATCACATTTCAAGGTTTTAGTTTTTGAAGTTATTCCGTATCATTTTTGAAGCATCGCTGATGCACATGTGCACGTCTTGGATGTTAGGGCTCTCTGGCATATGAGGAGTACTTAAGTGCTGGTATGCTCTTTCCTGTTTGCACTCAAATGCCTCTTTAATGGTCAGAAATTTACGATCTTTTTTTTCTCCCATGCTGGAGTGGTGCAACTAGAGACGTGCCATTCATTAGCACGCCTGGATTTTCTACAACACTTCGCTCCAAACCCGCACCTGCGTCACCTACTGAGAGTCGGCCAGAACCTCTTCCAGTGCCAGTGCTTTGTCGGGTTCACATTGTTATAGACTGACTGAAGAACCTTAGAGCAGAGCTTCCCAGCTGCACAAAAAACAGGGCAAACATCTACAGATTTACGTTTTATTTTTATTCGTATATATATATATATATATATATATATATATATATATATATATATATATATATATATATATATATATATATATATTATTTTTTTTTTTTTAACATAATTGACCAGTTTTTGATGTTGCCCTCACGCCAAGGCAATTTTTTTTTTAGTTTTTGCATATTCACTGGTTAAAAGAATATGAATATGAAATGATAGAATGGAATTTGAGCGTGAATTTCTTGCGATTAATATCTAGATTTGTTTAATAACCTCAAATTTTCTTCCCAAATTTTCTAGGTGAGCAAAACAGATGAATTACAGATAAAACGGATCGATCGAAAAAGCTACATTTCAAGAAAATGAAAGGAAAATACCCTTAATGTGTAGTCGCATATGCCTTTCTTGCAATAACTCCATAGATCCATCCAGCTCCACAATACTATCTCCAGATGTTGTGTTATTCCTTTGCGACACCTTTTTTCAAGTCTAGTGCTGTAGCTTTTGTAGGTTGTTTGCTTTAGGCGGGTTTATTCCTTTAGTCTCCTCTTCAAAAGCTGAAATGCTGTTTGGTGACTTGCCCAGTCTGAAATCTTCCACTTTGAAGGCCTTTGGTTTTGACTGTGTCTTCGGGTCACGGGTGTGCTGTTACGATGAACTCTTTCTGACTTTTTGAAATCATTCTGCTGCAGCCATTGCGAGTTACGTTATCAATAAAAGTTAGTGGGCCAAACGCAGCCATGTAAACTCAAGCCGCAAGTAAACCAACTGTATCCTCTGAATATAGTAGGTTTACTTGTGTTATGTGTATTTGTCCCACACTGTCTTGTGTTGTCTGTTTGTACTTTTTTTGTCTGCACTGTTTGCACTCAATGCACTTTATGTAGCTTAATGTTGTGTGTTGTAGCTCTGTTGTTGCACCAGGGTTCTGAAGGAACGTTGTCTCATTTTCATTGTGTATTGTGTACTACTGTGTAGGTCCCCTAGTGGTTAGGATGCGGCGCTCTCACCGCTGCGGCCCGGGTTCGACCCCCGGTTAGGGAACCAACCCCAGCCACTCTTAGTGGCGGTCCCAAGTCCGGATAAATGTTGTGTTAGGAAGGGCATCCAGCGTAAAAACATGTGCCAAATCAAACATGCGGATGATCTGCTGTGGCGACCCCTAATGGGAGAAGCCGAAAGAAAGTTTATTGTGTACCACTGTGTTTGGTAGAAATGACAGTTAAAAGCCGCTTGACTTGATTAACTTGTTTTAGATCATAAACAGATCCTTTCTTTCTCCACACTTTTGTTGTTCTATCACTTTGGTCAAGGTAACTTTTTTCAGAACTATTGTGGATCTGATTCTAACCTGATCTTCATAACGGGTACTTGCTGATGAACGGTTTGATCTTGTGGCATAGTTCCTATTTCTCTGCCCTTGAACTCTTTGAATGGTGGGTTGAGATACCTTTACTTGTGCCCTGTAGCGGCTATAGGTGATGATCAGACAGCATTTGCATTTCACATGTCGGCAAAATCAAATTAAATCGGCTAAATTGCCAGTGTAAGCGCTGAGTACAGCGCAACATGGATGCACTGAAAAAACAATAAAAATATTAATTTGCAAGTTTGATTAGAACAGAATTACCTTTCCAGAATCTCCAAGACACTTAAATATTTAACCTTCTCGTCAAGACGATCCTGTGCCGGTCACGGATCATTGAAAGTTTTTTTTTTTTCCACATTTCTATTGACAAAATTATCATAAAGGGCTGTATATTGATGAGAAAACCCAATGTGAAATCAGACATTGAGCACCCCCGTATAACCAAAGATTGGCATGCTCCTCGTTTCTCAACACCTCTGTGAAGATTCAGCTGTGAAATTGGTAGTCGAATCAGACTCCTCCTATGGAAGCATAGAATCTTCGACTATTCTGCGGCACCCCTAGTCGCGGGGGTACTGCGAGACCCGACGCAAAAGTTTTTTTGACGGGTGAATGCGGGTGTTAAATACTCATGCTTGTGGTTCGAATAAAATCTACAAATATATACATAAAAAAAAATACTAAATAAAAAATAAACCGTTATGTATCTACTGCACGGATGCACCTAAATTAAAAGAATTTTCAGGCACAAGTTCGGAACCTAACTTGCGAACGGGAGCCTAACAGGACCTTGCGGTAACGGGACAGGACCTTGAGGGAACGGGACAGGACCTTGCGGGTGCAGGCGGGGCTGAACAATCTGACCCATGTAGGTCTCTACCACTAGTGTGCTGACTCATAAGTTTTTTCTTTGTTTTCTGGTTCAAAGTGTCTTGCATTTCTTTCATAGGCTGCTCTCTGGCCTTCATGTTGGCTTCTTTATGAATTATTTATTTATTTATTTTTTATTTTTTTTACAAAAAAACCACAAAAGCGAAACCCAGCCCTCAAACCAAGAATAGAAATTAGTCTGAGTTACTGTAGCTTTCCTGTCAGCTTGAAACCTTCTTGCCCACAAAACCGCTGCTCACTGGATTGTTGTTGTTGTTTTTTTTTCCCATTCTTTGTCACGCCACAATATACAGAGGCTTTATTTTTAGTCCTGTGGCTTGGTAATTAAAAAGGATCTCAAACATTGCCGTAGGGTCACTACATATTTTTTTCCGTAAGCGAAAACGATGGCTATCGCTTTGCATTGACCTTTTCAGCTCCGTTCTTATTGTAATTTCCGTGATGAATATTTCTTTTGATAACGCGCTACAGTAAAGTCCTAATTTCGAGGCAGTTCTGTTAGTGCACCGTCAATGACAATTACACCCCATTCAGCTTAATTTCCTGTTGTAAATGATTTAATGCATGTGGAAGACCAGTGTCAAGTACAAAATAATAGCCCATTTAATTGCTAAATCATAGGCCACTGCAAACAAAATGGTATCAAGTGAATACAGACATATTCATCTAGCATTTCTCATGAATGAAAAAAAAAAGGAGAGTCAAATAGAATCCATTTGGAAGAAACCATGCACAGTTTTTACCTTCATTCACTCTCATGAAACATTTGACTGTCTTCTGACCATCTTCCCCATATCAAGGATTTACAGTGCCTCGCATAAGTTTTGGCAGTTTTGTGAGAAAATGGGCAAAATTAAGCTCCGACACGTGCGATTAGATTTTATTTATCGGAAGTATGTGCACCCGACATTGTGTCCTTTCTGTAACTGTTTTCCCTTCTTTTGGAGGCCTTTCCAGTACATTTTAAATTGTGGCTATTGGGATTTATAGTCATTCAGCTACAAGAGCATTAAAGAGTATAGGGACTGCTGTCAGTGTGAGATCCTTTTCTGATTCTCCCAGTAGTGTTCAGTGGGGGTTAATATCAGCATCAGGCCTCTAGATTTATTGTTTTTTTATTAAACTTAGCAAGCCATGGCTTAGTGGAGTTTGCTTTGTGCACTGGGGTATTGTCATGCTGGAAAAACTTTTGGGTTTTTTTTGCCTCTCGGTTTCTGTGAAGGGAAACAATCAATCTACAGCATTATAATACAACTGGGTGCTTTCAGCTTGACCGCCCCCCCACCCCCCCATATGGGTCAAATTGTTCATTTTGAATAGCTGGTTTGAAATGTTTTTGGCACTACTACAATTGGTATTTTGAAACGTTTGATCTAAAGTGAATAACAGCATCAAAACTTTTTTTTTTTTTTTTGTAATGTTTAAGACTGTAGCGGGATCTTGTAGAAGAATATTGTAAAAAGATGTAGATGGATCTTGTATATGGTTGTAGAAAGATCTTGTACAGTAAATTATTGTAGAAAGAAGTAGAAGATTGTTGTAGAAAGATATAGAAGAATCTTGTGGATTGTTGTAGAAAGATGCAGAAGAATCTTATAGATGGTTGTAGAAAGATGCTGAAGGATCTTGTAGATTGTGGTAAAACGATTTAAAATGATCTTTTGGATTGTTGTAGAAAGTTGTAGAAAAATCTTGTACAGTAAATTATTGTAGAAAGATATAGAAGGATCTTATAGATTGTTGTAGAAAGATGCAAAAGGATCTTGTAGATTGTTGTAAAAAGATGCAAAAGGATCTTGTAGATTGTTGTAGAAAGATGTCGAAGGATCTTGTAGATTGTTGTAGAAAGATGTAGAAGGATCTTGTAGATTGTTGTAAATTGATGTAGAAGGATCTTGTAGATTGTTGTAAATTGATGTAGAAGGATCTTGTAGATTGTTGTAGAAAGATGCAAAAGGATCTTGTAGATTGTTGTAGAAAGATGCAAAAGGATCTTGTAGATTGTTGTAGAAAGATGTAGAAGGATTTTGTAGATTGTTGTAGAAAGATGTAGAAGGATCTTGTAGATTGTTGTAAAATTATGTAAAAGGATCTTGTAGATTGTTGTAAAATGATGTAGAAGGATCTTGTAGATTGTTGTAGAAAGATGCAGAAGGATCTTGTAGATTGTGGTAGAAGGATTTTGTACAGTTGATTATTATAGAATGTTGTAGAAGGATCTTGTAGATTGTTGTAAAAGGATCCTGTAGGTTGTTGTAGAAGGATCTTGTACAGTAGATTATTGTAGAAATATGTAGAGGGATCGTGTAGATTGATGTAGAAGGACTTTGTAAAACGATGTAGCTGGATCTTGTAGAAGAATATTGTAAAAAGATGTAGATGGATCTTGTATATGGTTGTAGAAAGATCTTGTACAGTAAATTATTGTAGAAAGAAGTAGAAGATTGTTGTAGAAAGATATAGAAGAATCTTGTGGATTGTTGTAGAAAGATGCAGAAGAATCTTATAGATGGTTGTAGAAAGATGCTGAAGGATCTTGTAGATTGTGGTAAAACGATTTAAAATGATCTTTTGGATTGTTGTAGAAAGTTGTAGAAAAATCTTGTACAGTAAATTATTGTAGAAAGATATAGAAGGATCTTATAGATTGTTGTAGAAAGATGCAAAAGGATCTTGTAGATTGTTGTAAAAAGATGCAAAAGGATCTTGTAGATTGTTGTAGAAAGATGTCGAAGGATCTTGTAGATTGTTGTAGAAAGATGTAGAAGGATCTTGTAGATTGTTGTAAATTGATGTAGAAGGATCTTGTAGATTGTTGTAAATTGATGTAGAAGGATCTTGTAGATTGTTGTAGAAAGATGCAAAAGGATCTTGTAGATTGTTGTAGAAAGATGCAAAAGGATCTTGTAGATTGTTGTAGAAAGATGTAGAAGGATTTTGTAGATTGTTGTAGAAAGATGTAGAAGGATCTTGTAGATTGTTGTAAAATTATGTAAAAGGATCTTGTAGATTGTTGTAAAATGATGTAGAAGGATCTTGTAGATTGTTGTAGAAAGATGCAGAAGGATCTTGTAGATTGTGGTAGAAGGATTTTGTACAGTTGATTATTATAGAATGTTGCAGAAGGATCTTGTAGATTGTTGTAAAAGGATCCTGTAGGTTGTTGTAGAAGGATCTTGTACAGTAGATTATTGTAGAAATATGTAGAGGGATCGTGTAGATTGATGTAGAAGGACTTTGTAAAACGATGTAGCTGGATCTTGAATAAGAACATAGAAGGATTTTGTTGATTGTTTTTGGACGGCTGAAGAAGGATTTTGTAGGAGGTTGTGAAATGATCTTATAGATTGCTGTAGAAGAATGAAGATTGATCCTGTACAGTAGATTGTTGTAGAAAGTTTTAGAATGACCTTGTAGGGTGATCTAGACTGACCTTATAGATTGTATAGAAGGATCTTGGTTCAGAATACACAATGTTTTATATAGCATTTTATATTAGGGTTGTACATTCAGACTTTCAGTAGGGTTCAGATAAGTCAAGTCATGTGTTATTTATAGAGCACATTTAACACAGCTGACCTGTGTAGTTGACCTAAAGTCTTTAACTACAGGACTTAGAGCACCAAAAGACATCAGCACTTTCAAATTAATTAAAAATACCAAAATAACTCCTACTGTTAGTTTGAAAAACACTCAAAAGTTAGAAAGGCCTGTATGTTAAACCCCAGGTTGTTCCAGAGCTGCATAAAACAGCTTAGATTTACAACGTGAATCAGGAACAGATAAAAGTAGTTCACAACAAAACAACCTTTTGGACTGTTCATTTTTATTTAGTTTTCTTTCTTTCTTGTTTTTTTTTTTTTTGCAAACAAAGCCCAGTTAGCACGAGCTGGAAACAACTGCTTGCATTACATGCATTCCACTTCCTGCCAGGTGTGTCAAAGTGCACGTGCTGCGATCTTTGACCACTAAGCTTCTAATGAGTAATAAAACAAAGAACTCGCCCACATGTGGAATAAAAACCTCCCATACAACATTAGAATCCTGCACTCCATCAATCATGTTGATTCCATAATAATACTGTCTGGAAATAAAAGGTTTAAAATGATAGGCGGTGCATAACAAAACGTCCCTACGATCACCTGCCCAGAGTTTGATTTCAGGACCATCTTCGCAAATAAATATATAAAATAAAAAAATATTTCGCTGATAGAATAAAGTGATATATATATTTAAATTTTTTTATATATCACTTTATTCTATCAGCAAAATATTTTTTTATTTTTTTACTACTATTTATATGTTGTTCTTGTATGCGAAAGTTATTCGAAACAATAATAAAACAATACCCCGTCCGAAATACTACGACGAAAACAAAAGAATCTAAATTCTATTCAATTGTTTAATTGGACCAAAAACACCTTACGGCATGTTGTACACCGGACTCTTATCTTTCTAAATAAACCAGGATTGGCAGCAGTGGATGCGTTTGTGACTCGTTGTTACAATCCGAGTGTAAGTACTGCATTTTTTAATGCATGTTGTTGGTGTGTACTGCTTATTCAGCAATAATTCTGAGGGCTAAAAGCTTTTAACACTATAGAAGTCATATACAGTTGAAGATCACCAATATAGTCAGGAGCTGTATACAGTAGTTCAGTGCCTTGTACATAAACCTTGTACAAAAAATCTTAAAATCAACATGAGATTTCTTCGGAAGTCAATGCAATGAGGTAAAAAATAGGCAAAATGTGATCCCTTTCATTTGACCCACCTTAGCGGGCCAACATACAGGGAATTACAGTAATCCAACCGAGATTAAATGAAGCACAATTTCATGGTCCGTTCAAGAAGGTTTTACAAAGGAGCTAAAAATGTAATGTTTTACGCTGTTTACAGCAGCATAGGCATAGACCTAAACATTGTTCTGTGTCTCTTTGAGTTTCAGTGTTGATTTGGGATCATGTTTGGCTTTCCGTTTTGTAGAAAGCTTGATGGCTAATGTTGACTAAGTCTGAACCTCTTGGTAGAGGCAAACAGATTTTATGTCCAAATCCCCTGGTAGGCCATCAATCTTCACATAAGCACCTGATCCACCACCAGATTTTTCACTGGCTATCAGCTGCTTTTGCTCGTTATGCCTCCTCATGTGCTGCCAAACAGCGACAGTTGTTTGAGGTTCAGTGCTTCAGAAATTTCCAACATTTTAGACACGTGCAACTGCTTGTTAATGGGAAATCATTTGGGACACTTTTTTTCTTTTTTGATAAAAAATAAATCAAATTGTTTCTCTTACTGTATTAATACATTTTTAAAATAATGTTTTAATGTTGAACCCTTTACTGCAATTTGTATCTTTTTTTTTTTTTTTTTTTTTTTTTTTGACAGGCATCAATACTAAACTTTTGTAATTTTTTGTAAAAAAAAATAAGATGCTGGAGGGTTGAACTTTGACAGTATTAATAATAATAGTAATAATAATAATAATAATAATAATAATAATAATAATAATAAAAAACAATGTTACGTCACCAGGAAATGCAGTTTGTAAATCCTTTTCAGTCACATGACATGGTGAAGGTCATGTTTAATATTGAAATTAAATAAAATCTAAAGTAATATTACTTTAGATTTGATTTAATTTCAATATCCCAGCGAAACTTTGTACATGTAATAAAAAGGTACTGTAAACACTTTTTGCTAATAATTATTAGTTATTAGTTAAATAATTATTATATATTATTTAGTCATTATTAATTATTATTATTGGTAAAAACCTTTTAAAAAGCAGCATAAAATGCAGCAAATGATATGCAAATAGATGACAAGATCATGTCAGATTTATAAAAAAAAAAGCAATAAAACATAAAAAGGAAATGAGAAAACGTTTGCTTTTAAGGGCTTTAAAAAAAGTGTACATTTTTGTATTATATTGCTCAATGAGTTCTATATGTTTTCATTTTATTGCCCATAATATTCACTCCTGACTACATAAAAAGTCCACAAAGGTGCTGCAGTCGAATAATGAGTATCTCTTTTTCCAAACATTATTGGCCTGAAATGCTGGATTTGTATAAACCCTGGTCTGGCATTCTCTGCCATGATCCTCGGTTGTATTTCTTATGTGTTATTTGACCCGCTGCGGGTGACGTGACTGTCTCCACGCCGTGCACATAAACACAGAGAATACGTTTTATTAAAGCATAGATACGCCTGAGCTGTATTTTTTCCTTTTTTTTTTTACGTGACTCAGCAACAGAAGATCGTTATAATTCCCCACTATTAGACTTATTCATAGTATTACAGTGTGAATCAGTACCTCTGGTTCAACAGGGGAAAAAGACTGAGGTTTGGACTTTGATAAATCGCATTTCCATGTTTTATTTGCTGATACGATGCATAATGCATTAAGGCCATCAGTGCGTGCTCACGTGACTCCACTCGGGTTTCTACAATAGTAATTGAGAGGATTTTAAATGCAGGACAAGACAGTAATTGGCTTTCTGCTCTGTCCTGAACATGACTCGGAGGTTCTCGAGATTCTTTGAAAACATCAATGTTTTACTTTTGGTTGTTTTGTCATATATTTAAAAGTATACAGTATTTGTAAGTAACTTTGTAATATTGTCTTTAATAACATTTGACTGAGAATAGGAAAAGTGTAAATTAGCCTAATACATAATTGTGTGAAATAAATATACATAAATACATATAAACACACACTATATGGACAAATGTTTGTGGACATCTGATCCATCCAATTCCAACATCAAATTCTACATTTGCTCATCTAAAATAGTACTGAACTTTATAACAAAAACAAAAAAATCAGTAATGAATCATGAAAATGTGCTAAATAAAATAAATCTGAATATAATAATGAATATAATCAATAAATGACATAAGTAATGCGTTTAGTATTGCGCTCTCTGTGCTTCGTACTTTCTCCAGGCAGCGTGCTCACTCCGTGCAGCGTGCAGTCTCGCGTGTAAAATCAAACAGCACGTAGCATCTGTGATTCGCCCCTAGAGGCCACTCCTATAATGACGGTCGAATTTCTCAGCCGATGCATCAACGGACGCAAGACGGAAAAACTATCAGATTTTTTGCCGATTATTCGACAAAACCTATTAATCTGTCGACCTTCAGTGTGTATCGTAATCCCCCGCTTATCGCAGTGTTTACGTTCCAAAACCTCCGTAAACGGATGCCGCCCCAAAAATGCTATTTTATGTATGTACTGTACTGTATTAACATTTTACTTCATTTTAAAATTTATAGTTATATTTGTATTATTTATTTCAAAATAAAACTCCATAAAAACAATCCCCTATGCACGAGAGACCGGGAAAATCAGCCAAAAACCGATAAACCTGGGCACGAGAGTCGAACCGCGGGAAAGCGGGGGATTACTGTATATGTAAATTGTGTTTCAAGATATTCATTTATGACGTCTCAATTTTTCATACACATTTAAAAAAAAAAAAAAACGTTCAGGTTTCCTGCATGTCTGCGGGTTCTTACACTGATTCAATAGCTTTGGCAGAAATTTCACACCGCTGCTTTATATGCCACCCGTGTCTGGTGAATGGCCCAGTGGAAATGCACAGGAGGGTGAAGAGAGAGAGGTTATGGGGCATCATCTGCATTATAATCACCCGAGTTTGCCAGCACCAGGTGTGAAAAGCTGTGACATGCACATAGAGCAACCTTTTTGGGAAATTTCATTATGTGTGAGTTCTGTGAAATCCTCCCTAATTCTGTGAAAGGGCCTTAATAGGAGGCAGCGAATGCACTCGCCAGGGCAAGACAATGAACGAATATTATGCAGTGACGAACATGCACAAGCGCAGTGATCGGTAAATAATCATTTCTAGAATTTTCACTCGGTCTTTCATTAGCGTTTTATTCCTACATTCGTCGCTTTACTTCATTCAGTTAACATCTATTTATTAGTCGGTTGCTAAAGTTACATCACTTATACACATCTTTGACCCGCTAATATCTTATGTCCGGTGATGATGATGATGATGGTGCAGGCAACGAAATCATGTATTTTCTCCCGGAGCCACGGTTCATCGCCTCACGTCCTGGTGACTGTGGGAAATGTGGGAACATCTGACTCTTGGAGAATGTGACCTATCTGTTTCTATTTCGCTACAAGCCTTTTATTCATTACCTCCAGATGACGATTCTCATAAATCACAGATCTTCCGTTTCGCCGCAATGCCACACTCACATAGTAATTATGGTCTCAGCTCTCATTATTGTGCTGCTAGGGCGACGGATTTGCCAAATCGACTCCTATATTAATTATCCCCGCTTTCAATTACACCTTCGTGGAATCTTCGTTTCATTCATTAGCCTGCGCTGGATGCAGGCAAACATGCTTCGTGATGACCGAACCCTGCTGGTTATGTGACGTGGGACGCTACGAGTGACACCGAATATGAATGCTTCTTCTGGAGTGTGTGGCGATACCGAGTCTGAGCTCCTCTCCTCCCCGTGGCCTGGCAAACGGAGGGCATATGGCCTGGCAGGACTGCTTGGTGTGCGACGTCAGAACTAGTGCCAGGTCTTCACAGCTGGCGGCGGCAGCGTGCCAAGGGAAGCTTGTCCGTTATCCCCTGCACACAGGAAGCGACCACAGTCAAACGGGAAGCGATAGCAGGAGGAACCTGGCTCCAGGCAAAACTGTCAAACGATGCACTCTGCACCGTATGGACATCCTCTATTATTTTTCTTTCTTTTTTTTATCTTTCCCCCCCCGTAGCAAATTTTTTTTTCTGGCTGTATTGTGGAATTTATAATTAGTCAGGTAGTGTGGAGAGTCTGGAGTACCAGGTGACATTTCTGTACTTGATGGAAACCTGGTAGGCTTTGTGTGTATGTACAGCATTTGATGAGGGTTTGTGTATGCAGAGACCCCTTCAAAAAGGAGGCCACCAGCAGCATGTGCTAATTAACACACAGCGGAGATGAAGCACACCTCAGAGCGTCTCCAGGGTTGGACCAGGTGTCCCAGCGGAGCCCCGGCTCAAACAAGCTGTCCTCCAACCACCTGCGAATTCAACCTTCCAATTACCGCTCACCAATTTTTCATGGCCGCGCCGCGTTCTGCGCGTGTCCCGCCACCTTTCTTCGGGTTGTGCGCGAGGACCGCAGTGAACTTCTTTCCATCCGAACACATAATTGTGCAATTTTCCTTTGCCTGAAGTGGTCTTAACAAGTGCGAGTGATGAAATTTCATTTTGGAAGGAAGAAATTGGAAAAGAAGAAATGATACTTTACTCTACAGTGGCACAAATGCTTTAAATTGTTGTTGACTATGATCTTAAGGCTTTTGATTATTATAAATGTTTTTGGTCAGTTAATTGCAGAGCTTGTGTGAAAGGCCTTGAGTCATACTGAGTCAATTTGGAATGTTCCTGTTACAATCATGCTTCTCACCATCATCCTGATCTCATTGTCTCTGGGATGAAGTGCAGGATACTTTTTATTTATGCTTTTGGCTCGCATTGCTTGTTCCTGCTTAATGTTTCTAGATGTTAGTCACAATCCTTTTCTCCATAAGGACTGCAATGTTTAAGACTCTCCACCACGGTGCTATTAAATTACACTATAGTTGATATACCGTAATTTCCGGACTATAAAGCGCACCCATATTATAAGCCTGAAGCACTGAATTTTACAAATATTTTTATTTTTAACATAAATAAGCCGCACCTGTCTATAAGCCAGTAGTCTACACTAATGAACTTTACACAGGCTTTAACAAGACACACGTTACACACGGTGTAACGGGTGAAATATGTTGCGCTTCCTTTAGGAGCATAGCGGTATTTTGGAAAAAGCCTGCCACTGCATATTTCCGGTATTACTGCATGTGTGTAAGACGAGGATTATGTCCTTATTATTTTCTGATGCTGATTTCTAAGTTTCTTTGACTAACCCGTAACGCTGTTGCCAAGAAAAATAAAAAAGCACGAGTTTTGGAAACCTGTCTGTGTTTATATGATTTATGTTGCAACTGGAGTTAGCGAGCTCTCCCTTCACCCAGACTCAACTCGCTACAACGGCTTGTATCTAAACAGTAGCCTACCAAGAAAGTCATTGTTCACTGTCTTCCTCCTTCCTTTCACAACTATTTCTCTCGGGAGTTTATCTTTTGGCATCGTTGTGCATTTAAAAAAAAAAAAAAAAAAAAGCTCAGAACACAGGTGAGGTGCGTGTTTTTTTGTTTCCGTTCGGAAATTTAATTGGTCTAATGTTATGGGGTTCAGTTTTTTGGCTTGAAGTTTATAAAACCGGGAAAAACCCAGGAAAAATTCATAAATAAGCCGCTTCGTTGTTTAAGCCGCGGGGTTCAAAACGTGGGAAAAAGTAGCGGCTTATAGTCCAAATAATACGGTAATATGTTTTTAGTAATAGACACCGAACAGGCATTACAACATTATGAGCGGTGAGTGAATAACACTGATTATCTCTTTATCAGTGCACCTGTTAATGGGTGTGATATATCAGGCTGCATGTGAACATTTTGTCCTCAAAGTGTTAGATGTGTTAGAAAATGGAGAAGCATAGGGTAGTTAAGTATGACAAGGGTTTAATTGTGATGTCTAGACGACTGGATCAAAGCATCTCTAAAACTGCTGCTCTCGTGGGATGTTCCTGGTCTGTTGTGGTCAGTATCTATTAAAAGTGGTCCATGGAAGGAACAGTGGTGAACTGGCGACAGGGTCGTGGGCGGACATTGATGTACGTGGAGAGCGAAGGCTGGTCCGTGTGGTCCGATCCAACATCTCCTGCAGCTCAAATTGCTAAAGAAGTTCATGCTGTTGATGCTCGAAGGGTCAGAAATGTTTTGTTCAAAAGGGGACCAACGCAATGTTAGGCAGGTGGTCTTAAAGTTATGCCTGATCAGTGTAAAGTATAACTTGTAGAAGATAAAATATAGTAGAAAGACACAACAATTATAGTATATGGTTCTCTGGTGTTTGTAATGTTTTAATGATTTATAATCCCACTCTTGAGGTCACCCAAGTGAGAATAAGTTCCCCTTTTAAGTCTGGTTCCTCTCAGGGTTTCTTCCTCATACCATCTAAAGGAGTTTTCCTAGCCACAGTTGCCCCAGGCTGCTCAACAGGTATAAATATACGTAATGCACTTATTTAATGTTTCTTCTATAATTCTTACATTCTATAAAGCTGAGACAATGTTCATTGTGAATCGAATAGAAATGAAATGAAAACGCTGGCCAGCCCTTTGAAAATGATCTCAGTGAATAATCTGTTATAAACAGCAGCTTTTAAATGTAAAAATTGATAAAGGAGTACAGAATGCAGACTGGTGTTTAATAACCTGTTGTGGTTTGCGGTTAAACCCGGCTTATTCAGTCTAGCTTTATTCAGATGCTTGCTGGAGGATGCAGGATGATGAGGAGTGTGACTGCCAGGGGGATGAAGTGGGATCTGATGGTGGGCTGGAGGGGTGAAGAGTTTGTGTTTGCAGTAAATTTAGTAAATGTCATTTTGAGTTTAAACCGTTTACAAAATTGACATTTTATTTGTCACATAAATACGCTCGACACAACCAGTTATTACGTTTAAGGGACAATTACCTTTTCACATGGGGCCGGGTAGGTTTGGACAGCTTTTTTTTAACAGTTTATCTTTGTGTAATATTTAAAGTAGCGCGATGATTCGAATCATTTAAGTGTAACAAATACGCGAAAAGAAAAACAACAAAATCGCCAATCAGGGGGCAAATACTTTTTCGCAGCACTGTTACCATACAGTACGACATAACTGCGTATTACAACTATTAAATAAATGAAATGAAAATAATGGATAATGGAATATAGTAGAAATTACAATATGATAACAATTGCATAGGAACAAATAGAATTGAACCTAAAAAATCAAAATGCAATTATACAAAAATAGAACACGGCATAAACGTAGGATGCGGTAAGAAACGGTGGCAGAAACAGTGGCTGTGATTATGATCCACCAAAGTGCAGCTGTGCAAGATGTGCAATTGAATGTGTACAACATGGACAAAGGTACTGGGACACCTGCCTTTTCCATCCATATGTGATTCTTCCTGCATTACATTTTCCCTTCACTTGAACTCTGATAGACCCAAATCTGTTCCAGCATGACGGTTCACCTGTGCACAAAGCAAAGTCCATGAAGATCTGGTTTGAAATGGAAGATCTTGACCTTTGGGTCACTGACTGCATCACATGCCTCCTCAACCTACATCAGTACCTGACTTTATTAACACCCTGGTGGCTGAATGAACAAAAATCTCTATCAGCACAAAATCTAGTGGAACATCTTCCCAGTAGAGTGGAGAACAGCGAATGGGACTAAATGTGGAATAGGATGCTTAAATAGCACATACCAATTTTATAGTCAGGTGTTTACAAACTTGTATTTATCTATTGTAAGTGTGCAGAGGTGCAGGTTGAGGTTGTTGTGTATTAAGACTAGTCTTTTAGTCCTTGGAATTCCTGGTTAAGGGCCTGAACTTCCGGACTTTGTCTTTGTTGTAGCTTCGTAGGATGCAAACTTGCTTGTGGGACGTTTGTGTGTGTGTGTGTGTGTGTGTGTGTGTGTGTGTGTTTGTTAGCGTGTGTGTGTGTGTGTTTGCATGTGCTCAGCCCCAGTTGTCACACCATGTACTCGTGAAAGTCTCAAAAGGCAAATGGCCAAGCTGTTATTTTTTATTATATTGCAACATTGGAATAATGGCAGCGAGATATTTTTAGACGATTTCATACGTTTTCAGATGTTCGTGCAGTACGTAGCAAGGCTTTTTCTCCAACACTTTGACGTCATCATCATCAAGTCTCTTTAAGTAAAGGAAAAAAATGTGCTCTAACCTATTAAACAGGAACGTGCATCTCCATTGCTGAGGCCGATGCGATACGATTCACCCCCTATTACCACGCGATTCGATTTGTTTTACAAAATAAATTGATTCAGTCGAAAAATATGATTCTATGCGATTTAATATGGTACAGATCGTTCACTTTTATTACTTTGGTCCAGACAGCAGATCATAAAAGGTTTAATTAAGTGCCTTCTGACTTCTAACGTATGGCCCTTTCACATACAGGCCTTTTTCCGTCTCCAGGAAGATGCAGCTCTACCTCTGCCATGTTAATCTATATTCGATGTGACTCTCGGGACACGCCTCCGTAGTGTTGCAACACGTCATAATCACGTCTTAGCAGTGGTGCTACGAGAACTCGATTAGCGAGGAGAAATCCATCTGCATATCGAATATTATTTACAAATTATTGCCACTTTCTAAATAATAAAAGTATAGTGCATCTACTTAAAATTGTATCCTATACTTATAATTAATATGTAACATCAATTGCTCTTTACTGACGCGAACATGATGCATCGCGATACAATTCGCCAACTCGTATCCGATGCACACTTTTTATGTCGATGCCCCGACGCAAATCTGTGAATCTTACCATCTCTACAATCCGATAGTTTGTTCATTCGTGCAGGTTGAGATGTTTATTTGTAGCTTTTGTTAATTTTGTGGCGTCAAGGACATGAAAAGGTTGGTGTGGATTTTTTTTTTTTTTCTTTCCACTTTATTAGGTACGCCTGCCTTGACCATTTCATCAGGCACATATGCAATACAGATGCACTTATATATGATTACAGACTGTAGCCCATCTGTAACTCATCCATCATCGGAAAGCGACCACTATAGGACCACCAGATGTGGCCAGATGTTATTTGGATGGCGAGCCTATTCTCAGCACAGCAGTTACACTGATATAGCGGTGTGTATAGGCGTGTATCTCTGCAAACAGAAATTATATATCGAGAAGTTTTGGAGGCGACGCTGATAAAATGGCTAATGGGTATAGCGCTGATCAACAGATAAGTGTGTGTAAGAGGTCAGTTTATTTCGAGCGTTTATTTTGTTAAGCACGCCGGTCTTCAATTAAACACATTAAAGTGGATTTGGTGAGGCGGTGTGCGAGGGGTCGCTGTGGTCTCGGTTGTCTTGCTGCCCTTTCTGCTCTTTATATCCGCCGACTGTGTCACCTTGACTCCTTACCGCTGGTGTGTCTCCATGGGCAACCGCCCGCTCCAGTCACAGCGCGTTTGGCCAGATGGCATTGTGGTCACCACACAGAGACTGGACATTAGACGCTAAAAGAGTGTGAGCGTGTGTGTGTGTGTGTGTGTGTGTGTGTGTGTGTGTGTGTGTGTGTGTGTGTGTGTGTGTGGCTCACGTTTGCAGTGCTCCTTCCCGCCTGTCTGTTTAGTCATCTGCTATGTGAGCTACATGCCACTGATGATTTCAGCAGTCTGATTTGAAGACTGATTAGCCTCAGAGTCCAGTCAGAGTACATCTGTCACTTCTCGGTAATAAGTATGGTAATGCACGTTCAAGCGCCATATGAGCTTTTTGGCCATAAGGTTTACTTACCGAAGCCTTTTATCCTCCTCTATGCGTTGCAGTTCCTTGACTTAACACAGGGGGTGCTGTGGATTCATGTTGAACCTAACAGCTCAGGTCTGCTATACATGTCCTTGGTTTGTGATGAACAAGGAAGCTGATGAAGGACAACTGCACTGTTGAAGCATTCGTTTCCCATAAAACTGACCCTGTGGTCCGAAATGAGCTTTCTCCACTTTTTCTCGCTACTACGATTGTGAAGCTTAACTTCAGATTCAGGGGGGATCCGCTCAACTCGACTCAACTCAAGCTTCGTCATTCCTACACATACATACAAAAGAACAAAATATCACTACTAACAGACCAAAGGGCTTTTTCACAGCAAGAGTAAATATTAAACATATAACAGAGGTATAGTGCGATAAATTGTAGGCAGATGTGACAAAAATGAGGTTGAAATGTAAGTAATGTGCATAATTTGACAGAATGAGCAGAGATTTATAGTAAACAGTTAAAGTTCCTGAGTGCAGACGTCTGCAGATGTGCTGCAGCATCCATCGTGCATTTTTGGGTGTAAATTAGGGTCTGTGTTAATGTCCATCGAGTGACTTTTAATGACCATAGTGCAGTTCAGCTTTTATAGCACTCACTTTCTTTTCTAAATTCATGGAAGTTGTTGCAAAATACAGCATCGAATAAGTACGTACGTCAAAGTGCATTTCTTCCTGGGAAAATGAGGTACTGTTCCACAGCCAGATTGAGCCATCACATCACTCACTGATTTACATTCATGGGATCCGGAGCGACTTACAATTGAGCAGCTGTGGGGTTAAGGGCCTTGTTCAGGGGCCCAGGAGTGGCAGCTCATGACCTTTAGATCCCAAGTTCAGTGCTTTAACTACTAAGCTACCACCTCCTGATAACGCTGTTGTTACAAAAAAAACCCTACCTGATGTAAGAATTTCACCCAGCCAACAATTGACACTAATCTGGCAAGTGGTAGATGTTAATTTCCCAAGTGGTAAAGCTATCTAAGGTATGACCTATCGTCAGGAGATGACTTCCAGTCCTACAGCCATTTATAAATGACTCTGCTCTCCAGGAGAGATGGATGGTGTTTCCTTCTGACCAATCGAGGACACTGCAGTTAGCACTCCCCTGCTGTTTCCAACTCTACTGAAGCATACTGTTAGCATACAGTATTTATTTATTTTTTTTATTTATTATAATGTGTATTCAATTCAATGTATTGATTTTATATATATATATATATATATATATATATATATATATATATATATATATATATATATATATATATATATATATATAAAATTATTTTATTAATAGCAATTATTTTCAATTTTGTAGTTTAATAGTAAATTAACAAGCATCCTTTAGATGAAAGATTTAATACATAACTACATTTTTCACAGCACTACATTAACAGGGTTTTATATGCCAGTCCCTGTCCACTGTTACAATCATTTATTAAATAAAGCTTTATTTTATGATGTAGTGGTGAATTTTTTGACATTGTGCTCTTCTTTTTTATAGGCTATGACAATTGAAGATTAAAAAAAACAGCAAAAAAAAAAGAAAACACTGTGCAGTGCGTTTACGTTTTTTTTTTTATTAGAAATTTCTTTTTATATTTTTATTTATGATTTCTTTTTATTGATGTATTTGCATTTTGATGTAATATCGCAATTGAATGCAATAAATGGGTTTAGTTTTCACAGATATTCTTATGAAATTTCAGCAATAAAATCGTTTTTTTCTATTTTCTTTTTCTTTTTTTTTCTAAAAAGGAAACAAATGACATGGTTATTTAAAAGACGTCTTATTTTCTTTTGTGAACTTATATTGCTCTTTAATGGAGAAAAAGCGCTTCTTATCCGATCACTCGATTCATCTGTACCACAGCACTCACTATAAATGTGAGATTTCCACGAATTGACAAAATTCATCTCGCTATATTCTTGCAAATGTTTTCTGTGTGTTTAAAGAGTGTGGGAAAAGGATTTATGGCTTAAACACGCACACAAAAAAAAGAATCAAATATGCGTTTTTTTCGAGTGGCGTCCGTTTATCGCAGAAAATAGTTTTTCAGGGTCGGTTTTGATACGTGACTACCACGATAGGCAGAGGATGCCTGTATTATTATTATTATTATTATTATTATTATTATTATTATTGTTGTTGTTGTTATTATAATAATCAGTTAATCTACGAGTCTGTGGTGCCCTGATGCCATGAATGTCGATGTTTGGTGTATTTTTACTGAATGCTCTTGAAATAATGATTGAAGGAAAATAATGCAGTGGCTGCAATCAGGTTGTTGGGTAAATGTATGTCTTGCTTTGAATCAGTGTAAAAATGTTTTTAAAAACAAGCTTTTATATTCGAGATACAATTGCTCGGTATTGTACCTCGGATATAAGAGGCAGTCCATTGATGGATTCCATCAGCAGTATGTGGAAGATAATTCATGTTGACCTTCACCCACCCTGATTGGTAGCACTCAGGAAATAGCAGAGATTATTGGGTAAAAGCCGACTACAAATGCATTGTGTCCCAGAAAAATGCATTGAAATCTAGAAAACTACGTTCTTGGCCCGAGTCCTGGTTCAAGGGTAGTACTGAAGTCGTTGCAATCTTTGAGCGTCTCCTAGAGCACGACCTTTTATCTAAGGAGTGGAGGAGCTTTGACCCTACAACAATAGCAGAGGTTGGCAGCCCTCCATTAGTAAGACAAAAGGTTATCCTGGGAAGAATCATAGGAGTCAATGAGTGTGTGTGGCTTTGCTGTCCGCTTTGTGTCCACTCCAGGGCCTGGAATGCGAGCGGTACAAATGTTTCTGATCCATCCAGACTGAGCCGCCAGAGCCTCAAGGTTCTGCCTCCGTTGCCAAGGAGACAGAGCCAGGCTGGCAGTCTGTGTGTGTGTGTGTGTGTGTGTGTGTGTGTGTTTGGGGATCTGTGTAAGAGAAGTTCTTAGATCCCCTCCTCTGTGCCTCTGCTTTACCTGTGTAATCTGTCAGACCTGCACTTTTGTGTTGTCTCCAGCAGATTGGAAGTGAGCGGGGGACCACCACAGCTCTGCTAATTGCGCAAATAGACCACCGCTGTTATTAATGCCTCCGACAGCTATGGTTGTGCGGGCGTGCACGTTTCTCTTTTCTGACCCATGCACGATTTGGCTTTATGCTAAACCCAATTAAGCAGCATGTCAGAAAATCATTAGCGCTTGAGGCTGTGCTGTAGCGATGTGCACAAAGCCTCTAAAGCGACGCCAGCATCGCGCTCGGATTTACAGAGACTCGTTTGAACCCACAGTAGAAAAAAATCAGTCGTGCTGAATTCCTTTCTGACCTTATATAGGCACAAAATACAGTATGGATCCAGCAAAAGTCATCATTCTAATTCTTATATGCACATAAATCCGAGTTTTTGCCTCTAGTAATCGGGTATTTTAGTATTCGGGTATTCTAGCGATTATTCATTCGAGTAATCTGATAAGAAGTACTAAATACGAATGAGGAAAATACGACAGGTTTCTTAATATGAGCAAGTCATTTGTTTTTCTTTTTGGAAAAATGTAAATTTCTATTGGTAAAATCGCATAAAAGAACATCCGTGAAATCGAAAGCCGTTTAGCGCATTTAATAGTCATGTTACGGTACATCCGAATACAAACACAGCTGCTTTCAAAAAGTCCCTCCGCAGTGGCCGTGTGGAAAAGATTACGGGAAACTATTCGTTTAATGAAACTTATAATTGTTCTCATTGATGCATGTATTTATTAAATCCTGCACAGTATAAATGTGGTTTTCTCGTCTCCCGGAAACGCAGCTTGAAATTTTCCACGCACCAAATTGGTGTGTTGATCGCCAGCTTGAAAAAGGGGAGGGTCCTTTTGGACGCCCTGTATAAAAAAAATTATTATTGTAATTTTAAACGACTTAAAAAACGGTAACCGCACCGTACGGTTTAAAACCAAACCAAACTTTGAAAACTTTCTGCCTTTTTCTGTGGCCTCAATCTTCTCCTCGGCCCTCGCCTTTCCTCCATTTTCCCTTCTGCAGCGTCTTTTGTGTTCCCTGTCCAAAATGCTAAAGAGTTTAACCGTGGTGCGTCAGTAATAATGGTCCGTGGAAAACACGGTGCTGCGTGTTTAGTCAAATGGACTACTGTAATCGGATTGCTCGAGTTACTTGAGAAATCGTTACAGCTCTACTCAGGATTATACCCTGTATGTGTCCACAAGTTTGTGGACACCTGACTAGGATTCGTATGTGCTTTTAGAATATTCCACATTTAGTTAGAGAGCGCTTGTGGAGATTTTAATCATTTACTCACAAGGGTGGTAGTAAATTCAGGGACTGATGTAGGTCAGGTGAGGAGGCCTGGGGTCCAGTCACGTTTCCAACTCATTGGGAAAGGTGGAAGCTCAGTGGTTAAGGCTTTGGGATACTGATCAGAATGTCAGGGTTTAAGATCCAGGATTGTCAAGCTGCTATTCTTGGGGCCCTTGAGCAAGGCCCATTACCCTCAGTGATCAAGGTGTGCTGTATCATGGATGACCCTGTGCACTGACCCCAGCTTCCTACATCTCTGAGATATCCGAACAAAAGAACAATTTCCCTGTGGGATCAATAAATATCTAAATAATTGTAATTATAAATCAATTATAAAATAATAAGTCTAATTATAATATAATACATTGAATTATTGTTTGTCATCTGGAATTTCTGGACTGTGAACCTTACGTGTGATAAAAAGCAGGGTTAATAACCTTGTCAGTAAATTTATACCATGTTGTTTACGGGTCCTTATACGAGTGTTGTTTATACTGTGATCTTTAAGATTTCCTCAGGGTCCTGCTTGTCAATTTAAGACAATCTTAGTAATGTATATAAAAGCTCTTGGGGTCATATGACCTGAAATGAAAAGGTCCTTATTTTCCTGACACCATTTTACATTCGTTTTTTGGTCGTATGGAATGTCAGGGTGCTGTTCTGAGGTCGAGGATGGTATCGATGCTGAACAGGTCCAGAAATTTCACTTCGGTGTTGTTTAGCATGAGCTCCCATTGTTTCCTGGGACTCGGTATAAATGGTAAACTGGGTTGAACTCAGTTCTGTTAACGTTTGTTTAATGTAAGTAAATAGTTTATTATTTTTTTTTTTTTTATATAGCTTCTAATTGACAGTATAACTATAATAGTTTATTAGCTATGGCTCATCTGTTCTACTGCCATAGTATTTGCAAAATAGTAATACGTTGTTTGACAGGAGTCATTAATAGCTGATCGACCTGCGCTGTTATTATGGCGATCAGATTGGATTATCTGAATTACCGAACAGAAAACCTGTAAATGAACACTTGAAGACGACGAATCAGAATCAGGTTTATTGGCCAAGTGTGTTGGCACACACACAAGGAATTTGGTTCCAGCTGTTGGTGACTTAAAAGTACAGACATAAATAAAAACCTATACATTTTAGCTTGGACTCTACAAGACAAGAGAAAAACGGACTATACGAGACAATACAGACAATGTAAGACAATATAGATAGTACGAGCATTAAATAGGGGTACAGATTATATGACAGATCAGTGATGTACATAAAGTGTGAGAGTGCATGGGGGTGCAAATAACAGTATGATTGTCAGGTACGATAAAGAGTTTACTTCAGAACTCTAGTGTGTGCAACATACGGATGATGTGATGACTGACAGTTCTGATAATGCAGCGCTTATAGATATAAAGCAGGAAATGTAGTTAAGGTGAGTTGTTAATGAGGGTGATTGCCTGGGGAAAAAACTGTTCCTGTGTCTGGCAGTTTTGGTAAAGTTCTATTTCTCAAAGGAGGAGCTAAAAGAATTTGTGTCCGGGGTGCACAAGGTCAGTAGTGATTTTTCCTGACCGGTTTCTGGTTATTGTATTGTACAAGTCCTGGAGAGTGGGCAGAGGAGCACCAATTATTTTTTCTGCTGTTTTACCTATGTTGCAGTCTGTTCAGTCGGTTAGCTACCAACCGAGTTATCAATATCAGTGCAATACACGATCGGTCGACTTCTAGTGCAAAATAGAGCAATTTACAGTACCATACTGTATATACTATACAGTGTATACTAATGAGCCAGCGAGCATGTTTGCCGCCGCTCAAAACTACAAATAATTTAGCAATTGTATCGTATCGTAATCGCAAGTTTGAAAAAACGCGAGTCGAACCATCGTAACTCGGAGGACCATCCGCTTCCTACTCACTGTGTATCACGTGACATGCTAAATATAATAATAAAGAAATGCACCGGTAGGCAGGTAGTGACATTTCCACACAATTTCCTGACGTAAGCAAACTGTAACATCTCATTAGCTCTAAGCAAAATCTGTCATTCCGCTTTATTTTACCATCAAAGGCGATCTCATCGAATCGTTGTGGTGCCGTGACCCGTGTAGCGTATCGTGTCTAACGTTAAACCTCATGCCGCGTTCCTCGCTCTAATCTCACGCGTTCTTTTTGTCTCTTGTCTCGTTTCTCCTCCTCATCCTTTCTCCGCTCTGTCTCTTCTCTTTGTCTCTATCACTCTTTCCTTTATTTCGCCTGCAGAGGAGGAGGTGGAAAATTTCGATGTTTCCAGCTTACAGGAAGAGGTGCTGCGGAACATCGAGGCTGACAGCTTCTGGTGCATGAGCAAGCTACTGGATGGCATTCAGGTAAATTGATTCCCCGTTCGCACAGATCCTGAGCTTTTCTTCAAACTCGCTCTATGTTTGTGTGTGTGTGTGTGTGTGTGTGTGTGTGTGTGTTTGTGTGTGTGTGTGTGTGTGTGTGTGTGTGAGTGTAAGAACACTCAGGCAGAGGGTTGCACTGCTGGAAGAGAAAACGGCGTGTGTGTTTTGTGTGTGTGTGTCACCTGCTTACAGTAGCAGCGCAGCACAAATCCCAGGCGTGTTCAGTCTCATTCTCTCCCTCCTTCTCGGGCCTCTCTCCAGGAATGAAAGGCGATGATGAATATTCTCATTCTGCACCATGGGTACAAGCAACCTGCTTACCCAAAAGACCCATACACGAATCACCACTGGGACATGGTGCGCCCTGTCCCGCTTTGCCTTTCTCTGTGTGTGTTTGTAACACTGGAAAACATCAGTGATGCCTACACGCATTCATACAGAAATGTTTCAGTACAGGGCTTTGGGTTTGGTGCACATGTGTACTGAATGCCATCCTTTTTACGTGCGGAACATAGTTACAATCCGAGTTTGTTTAGTCTCCGCCTCACACTGTTGCATCACCGGTTTTCCTTTTTTTTTTTCTCTCTCTCTATTATAATTACACTTGAAAACATACACAACGATACAAAGGGGTATAAACAAGAAACCAAAGTTCTCGCAGTGTCACTGTGGCTGACTTGTAGTGCGCCGAAATACGATGTGAAGTGCGTTTTAAAACTCGTATTCCGTTTTTTGCGCATGCGCGAAACGGAGCCACTTCCAATTTTTTACGACAGTCTAGCGATAGCGATTCTTTAGCGTTCGCTTGGATATCTTAAATCTAATTTTATTTGTCACATACACTTACACACAGGGTACGACATGCAGTGAAATGCTTTTGACGACGGTTCGGCATGAGGGAATAGGAGGGGGGAGAAAAATAAAACAAGGAAAAAGAAAGCAGATAAATAAAGTATTAAACTATATAAAATCTAAGAATATATAACCATATATATGAGAAAAAAAGGTGTATATACAAAAGGTGTATATCTGTTTTAAAAGGAGAAAATCCTGACATTTCTGCCTATCGAGGGAGCGAATGAATGAAGAATGAAAGGAATTTGCTGCAAGTATGCTGAAATTAAAGAATTTAAAGAATTAAATATTAAATAAAAAACTAACACACAGACACACACTTTATATATATATATATATATATATATATATATATATATATATATAATTACCCAAATGAGGTCTAACAAATGTAAACGTTTTAATTACATTTTTCTATTTATTTAATTTCACTATAATAAAAAAGTTGCATTCATTTGGTTTATTCTATTTTATTTTTTATAAAATATTATTTCATATATCATTTAACCAAGCAGGTCTTATATAAAAATGTTTTTTATAAAGTTTTATATTAAAACTTTTGATGTTTACAAATGCTAATAATAATAAGCTGCGTTAATTATAATAATAATTTTCAAAAAGATACGCAGTTTTATGTTCCGCATTCTTTCCTCCTATCTGTACTGAAATTGACCCGAACCGTGAATTCTGCGTACCGTTAAACCTCTACCACTGACTTTGGCGTGACGCAGCACATAAAACCCCAGTATGAGGCTACACTCAAGATGCTGGATCATCCTCCTAGTTTTCCTCCCAGTTACTCAGAAGTCAGTGGGGAAATGCCATGTGGTTCCAGTCAGTGTTTTTTTCTAGTTGTTTTTTCCTCTTGATGAAAGACTGCGTAATTACACCTGTGGGTTTGAAACAGCGCTCAAAAAAAATTGACTTTTCCCCCTCATACACGCCGCTTTGTCTTTTTTTCCTTTCTGCCACACACTGAGGGTGCTGATGATCGTCCCCTCCACAGTTGGAGGTCATTTATATTCGGCGAATCACCTCTCGTTCCTGGCAGTAGATTAAAATGCATTCGGAGCCCCAGAAGCTTTTGTGCTGTATTGTCACTAATTACTGCGGTAATTTGTGTATACAAAGCGGATCCTCATAAGCTCTAATGACTTTCCTCGGCTCATTGTTTTTTCCTTCACACCTTCACGTACACGCCATTAATGGCATGCAGCATTTGCTCGCGAGTTGTTAGTGTCACCCAGGTCCCTGCGTGTCTCAGTCTCCGTCTCCGTCTGCCGCGTACGTGCGCGTGAACCAACACCTGCAGTCGATTCTGGTAAATTCGTCGGTTCAGCAGGGAAAGCCACGCGTTCATTAGAAGCGATGTTCCGCTCAGCGGCGTGCAGTTACACCGCTTTCACATCAGTTTGAACCCGAGTTCGCCAATGTGTAACAGCTTTTCTTCTTTCCTGGTTAAATGATCCCTTTTTGTCCCTTCAACTCAAGATAAAGCGAAATATCAGTGTGACGAGGCACCGGATGCGGTCTGATACAGTGACGCCTCGAAACGCTTGTTTCATGAGATGACAGTTGAGTTTTCAGCACAAAGTGAAAAACAAGCTGTGAATTATAATGAAAACAATACAAAGAAACCCCAAAAACATAAATTCACAATTCTTCAACATTTTTAAACATGCAGCACCTTCACTGAGCAGGAAACCAAATCAGCAAAGAGACTGCTGTGTGTGTGTGTGTGTGTGTGTGTGTGTGTGTGTGTGTGTGTGTTTTTGTGTTTTTGTTTTCCATCTAGTTCTACCCCCATACACAGCTCTCACACATACTGTATACAGCTTTCACATGCACAACACTCTCACACCTGCATCTCACACACATACAGCTGTATTGAACTCGACTACCCCTGAACTTCATTCAGCTTTGACTTCTGTCAAGACTTTTCCCTGCATCAAGAGATGGACATGCAGGTCCAATAAAGAGCATAACTCAAAGCTGTGAGTCCGATCACATCGTGTCTAACAACCATTTTTTACTCTTTGTTTGTCTATTTGCTTAAAAGACAACGCCTGCGTCTGCGTTCTCTCGGCTCGTCTGCGTTCTCTCGGCTCGTCTGCGTTCTCTCGGCTCGTCTGCGTTCTCTCGGCTCGTCTGCGTTCGCTCGCCTCGTCTGCGCCCTCTCGCCTCGTCTGCTCCCTCTCGCCTCGTCTGCGCTCTCTCGCCTCGTCTGCGCTCTCTCGCCTCGTCTGCTCTCTCTCGCCTCGTCTGCTCCCTCTCAGCTCGTCTGCTCCCTCTCGCCTCGTCTGCGCCCTCACGCCTCGTCTGCGCCCTCTCGCCTCGTCTGCTCTCTCTCAGCTCGTCTGCTCCCTCTTAGCTCGTCTGCTTTCTCTCGCCCCGTCTGCGCCCTCTTGGCCCGTCTGCGCCCTCAAAAAATGGAACGACTCGCATATTTCCTACCAATCACACGGCGAAGCTCGTCTGCGCTCTTTTGGCTCGTCTGCGCTCTCTTGGCTTGTCTGCTCTCTCTCTGCTTCATCCAAATAAAATAATACATTAATAGCCACTGAGGTTTTGTGTAGGTGTGAAGAAAATGAACCTAAAAAGAAAGTTTATAGAGTAGGGAAATCAGGACGTTTTGGAATTCAGAACCTAAGATGACCCCCAAAAGGTTTTGCCGATGTCGAGTCTTTCTACATCTCCTCCTGTAGTATTTCTCCAAACTGTTTCTACAAAGGCACACAATTATACAGGATGCCTTTGGATCCGATAGCATTAGCATTTCCTTTCATTTGAACTAGGAGACCTAGACCTGTTCCAGCATGACACTGCCCCTGTGCACAAAGTGAGCTTGATAGAGATATAGCTTACTTGGTTTGAAGTGGAAGATGATGAGTGGCCTGTTATAAAGCTCTGATCTCACTTCTACTGAGCCTTTACCTCCAGACCTCCTCACCCTTCCTCAGTATCTGGCATTACTAACACCTTTGTGGCTAAATCCAGAAAATAGGCAATTCGAAAATTTAGGACACCTTTCAAGAAGTTCTTCTTTATACATCTTATTATGTTTGCATTCATTTTGCAGGGTACAGGCTGAGCAAAACTTCATTTGTGGAAATTGCATTTACATTTATAGTATTTGGAAGACCTTATCCAGAGCAGTTGAGGGTTAAGGGCCTTGCTCAAGGGCCCAGCAGTGGCAGCTTGGTGGCGCTCTGATATTTTTCTTCTGACCGACAGATCCAGAGTTTAATACCATTGAAGATATGTTTGCATTGTTTGGAGGGGAAAAGCTCCTGCTATAGAGCTCTTACCTCAACTCTATTGAACACCTTTGGGATCAATCTCCATAAGCACACTTTGAAATCTAGTCTTCCCTAAAGAGTGGAGGGAATTCTAAGAGCAAAACGGGACTAAAAGTCGGAATGCGATGCTTAAAAAAGCACATATCGTACTTATGATCGAACTTTGGCAAATATAGTGTACGTTTAATGCTTTGGAAGAGATTGACATGCTAGTTTCCCGTTTAGTTTTATGTTATGTTATGCTTTCCATTCTCTTCGAAACAAATACTGCTTGTTTTGTTGCTTAGAAACTGCAAAAGCACAAACTGTTCTGTCATGAGGACATACGGAAAACGTAAAAGACCGCTTTACCGCCGACGCCTACTAAGGGTTCGATAATGTTCATGGCCTAGAAGTGAATTATCAGTTACTATAGAAACTATATTGTTTTCAAATGAGTACATCAATATGAACCTGATATGAACCGCCTCTTTTAGACACATGCTGGGGTTCATCAGCGCCATCTGACCAATCAGAATTGAGCACCGAGCGGCGCCGTGTTCCAGCGTGTAACATTTTCAAGCTGAGTCTGCGTTGGTTGCGTCGAACGCGCTACTTCAAATCCGTTTCGGTCCGTGCTTAGGTAATTAGATACAGTTTTGATTCTGTGGGTTGAGCTCTCGCTGTAGCGTGCCGCTGAGCGCGTGGGCGTGACAGTCAGACAGAGGGAGTTTTGTTTGTTGTTTGGCTGTCGCCTCTACCGTTTAATATTGAATGATGTTAAACACACAGTGTGGCAGGTGGAGCTTAGCTGCGCTCAGGGGAGAACACTGTTCGCAATTACAACAGCTTAACCTTCTGCCTGCCACTGCTCCACTTTAACCCTTCGACTCGCACGCCATCGCAAAACATCGATCACGTTCCTCCACCCAAGTATTAACGGAGGGGATCCTGTCAAAGTCCTCAGTCGTTGTAAATCCTGGCACACTGACTGTAATATCCTGGTGCCATGCAGGGAAGGTTCACAAGCTCTTTCCCACAAAAAACCTGGTGGATTAAGGATGGTTTTTATAAAGCGAATCAGTATCTTTTCTAGCAAAAGACCCTCACAGCATGATGCTGCCATTTTCATGTTTTACAGCTGGGATCGTGTTCTTCAGATGAAAATTGCTGATTGCTATGGATTATTGAACAGTTTTCATCTCATACTACCAGCTCCTGCAAAAGGCTGGTGATCATCTACGAACTGGTTTTTTTTTCTCTCTCTCTAATGCTAGGTTTAAAATAGGGGTTCATCACGACAGCCATCGCTCCGTAGGACACCATTACTACTGATAAAAGACGTGCGCTACTTGTCGTACAACCACAAAGAAGCCCTGAAACAGGCCTCCAAAACCAGACTCCTACAGTCAGTTTTAAACCTTTAAACAAATGAAGGCATCAATTTGTCTTTGGTCAGCTTTGGCGTTGAAAAAAAATGGATTGATTTTATTAGTGCATGTGAACGCATTAACACTGTGTCCACCTTTATGTTTAAAGAGTTTTCAGTAAGTCTTCATGCTTCCAATATTAATTCATTCCGGTGCATTTCTTCAAGATCTGTAAGTCGTCCATTCATACAGCAGCAAATGTGGAGTCTGGAGGCAAAATGATGATAGCAGACCTTTCATGCTGCCTCATAGATAAATAATCAACTCAGCAGGGGAGCAAGACGAAGATCATACACTGTCAATTTAGCAAGAATGAAATTATTTTCCAACTTCAGAACGGTTGCTTCTTACAATTTATTTAGCTGGAAGGAAAAAAAAAAACCCTGCTTATTTTGACTTTAAATTACCCTCTTCTCATTTATGTCAAGTTTCTTTATTCCTTTTCTCTGGAGCTGCATAAATATCCCCGACATTAGTCATTACCGTGCCGCGGCTGCGCGTAGCCGCTTATCTCATTTCTGTTTATAGATGGAGCACGGCATTCCCGCAGATATTCACAGCTGGAGTAGGCATTGATTTTGTCGAAAGCCCAAAATCAGTAATAGTTTTGTTAAGCCAACTTTGGCTTCGCTCAAGCACGTCATCTCCAGTCCAGTATGAAGAGTTAATAGAAGCATGCTTGCCTGATTGTTGGACTTGAGCTCATTTACACACACACACACACACACACACACACACACACACACACACACACACACACACACACTTGCAGGATGCAGTAGAAACTCTAGGATGGAAAGCCAGCTAATTTGGATAGATGGCAAATTTAGATTGGTAGATAGTTGGATGGATGAATAGACACTTGAATGAATGAATTGCTGATTTCATGAGGGATGAAGAGACACACTTGGGTGAATGGATGGATACGATGCATCAGTGAAAGGGTAGATATACACTTGGATGTATGGATAGATGTACAGGTAGATGGGTAGATATGCACTTTGGTGAATGGATAGAAACTTGCTGGAGTAGGTGGATAGATGTCTGTCTACTCATTCGCTATGCAATCGGCAATTCATTTATTCAAGTGTCTCTCTTCATCCATCCAACTATCTACCTATCCAGATTCTGGATGGAGGGATAGTTAAAATAGGAAAATGGATAGATTCAACTTGGATGAAGGGATAGTCACAACAGGTAAATGGATGGATAAAACTTGGACGGAGGGATAGTTATAACAGGTAGATGGATGGATCTAACATTTGGATGGAGGGACAGTTACAACAGGTAGATGGATGGATAAAACTTGAATGGAGGGATAGTAACAAGAGGTAGATTGAGAGATCCAACACTTGGATGAAGGGATAGTTACAAATAGGTAAATGGATGGATGAACTTGGATGGAGGGATAGTTACAACAGGTAGATGGATGGATCTAACATTAGGATGGAGGGACAGTTACAACAGGTAGATGGATGGATCCAACACTTGGATGGAGGGATAGTTACAACAGGTAGATGGATGGATCTAACATTTGGATGGAGGGATAGTTACAACAGGTAGATGGATGGATCTAACACTTGGATGGAGGGATAGTTACAACAGGTAGATGGATGGATCTAACACTTGGATGGAGGGATAGTTACAACAGGTAGATGGATGGATCTAACATTAGGATGGAGGGACAGTTACAACAGGTAGATGGATGGATCCAACACTTGGATGGAGGGATAGTTACAACAGGTAGATGGATGGATCTAACATTTGGATGGAGGGATAGTTACAACAGGTAGATGGATGGATCTAACACTTGGATGGAGGGATAGTTACAACAGGTAGATGGATAGATAAAACTTGGATGGAGGGATAGTTACAACAGGTAGATAGATGGGAAAACATTGGGGTAGACAGATAGAACACTTAAATATATGGATAGATTAAATATTTGGGTAAATATATACACACACACACATATATATATATATATATATATATATATATATATATATAATTTATATATACTTTTTCATGAATAATGAGATAAAACATTTCAGCAGCTCTATGGATACACTCTATACACGTGACTGGTTAGATAGACTTATACTTGGGAGAATGGATGGATGTGCAGTTGAGTGGATGGGTAAATGGATAGATAGATCGATATTTGTGCGGTTGGTTGGCGACTCAGAAACGGATATAAAACCAGTTCGTAAAGGAGACCTGCATACATTATTTCTGAATTTCTCTCCGTTTTTCTCATGTCGTCTTGTTTTCTCATTAGCTCTTCACTCCGGTATCCTGCACAAACACTCCTTTATTTACTCCTTTATTTCCTCTCTCTCGTCTCGAAGGCTTCCAGCTGTTGCTTTTGCTTTGTTATATAAACATGTGTACCTAGACAACAGGAAATAAAGAAATTGACTGACATTGAATGAAATAATAAGGAAAGATGATGCAAGAGCTGCGTTTTTTAGAGGTTTTTCCCCCTCCCATTTTTATGCTGTTTTTTTCTTTTAGAGGTGCGAATGTTCTAATAGCAGCTTCGCTTTCCCACACATTCATTACTTTGATGATTATATATTAAGCTCATGGCATCACAGGACAGTTCCTGCTGAGAATTTCACTCATTACGCATTGTGTATGTTTTAAGTCAATGCAATTCCAGAGCACATTCAAGAGAAATAATGACCAAACCATAAAGAAAAATGCAGGCTGAGAGAAGACAAATTAAGTAGACGAACGGAATTAATAAAAGTCTGCTGTAGATAATCATGGAGCACTATTGACTTGAAAATCTTTTGTGACATGTCAGAGTAGATGCCTTTACCCCTGCATGTGCTTACTTTGGGTCCTGTTAGATCTTGGAAATAAGGATAAAAGAACTATCAAACATAAAGCTAAACCTGTCACCTATGCCATAGATATATATTTATGTGCATGATACATATATACTTGTGTGCATAAAGAAAAACCCTGGACACCTGGCATCATTGACACCTAGACAACTGGTAGATTGAGCATAGACACCTGGACACCTGTGCTGATGAATACGTATTTGATGCCTTTGATGCCTGGATGCACAGACACATAGAATACTGGTATTAAATGAATACAGAAACCTGGTTGGATGGAAACATAGACACGTAGTAGGTGAAGCTATAGACATCTGGTTGGCTGGAAGTACAGGCAACTGGTAGATAAATACATGGACACCTGGTTGGATACTCGGGCGCAATTTACGGGTTCTCATTTGTCAAGTCAAGTTTATTTCTATAGCGCTTTTCACAACAGACATTGTCTCAAAGCAGCTTTACAGAAATCAACAGTCAAGGTGAATGGTGTGCATTTATCCCTGAGCAGCCATGGCGACTGTGGCAAGGAAAAACTCCCTTAGATGTTATGAGAAAGAAACGTTGAGAGGAACCAGACTCAAAAGGGAACCCATCCTCATTTGCGTGACATCAAGAATGATTTGGAACTTAACTAACATCAAGTTGCGGATTATCCTAAAATTGTTAAATTTTTTAAAAAACACATTATTGTATTAAAGTGACATAATGTCTAGATGAATTTAATAAGGGTACCATAGGGGCTGTGGGGGGGTGCGTCCAAAATTTGTTTTATTTTTTTCCGGGGGAAAATACTGGGTGAAGTCTATTTTTGCTCTCAGAAAAGCCTCGGTTGTTAATGGAATGGATTTTACAAGATGTTAGAAACATTTGTTTAAAATTCTTGCTCATGTTGACACATTTATTATGCATTATCATGTTGAAAGAAGACATTAGAAGATAGCAATCTGTAGAAGTGAACGTAAACACCAACTATACTGAAACAGACTGTGACATCCAGGTGATATTAATTGATATAAATGGTCCAATGAGTGCCAAAAAAATTATTCCCCACACCATTACTCCACCTCCACCAGCCTGGACAGAGAATACAAGGCAGGTTGGGTTCATGGTTTCATTCTGTTGGTGACTAATTCCGACTTCAGCATCTTTGCAGAAGGCTCAGCAGAAGACCAGATTTATCAGACCAGGCCACGCTTTTTCAGTCTTCAAATGTCTAGTTTTGGTCCCGCAACAACTCCAGCTTCGTCATGAAAAGCCCAGGAGATTAGCAGTTATGGAAATATCCTAACAAGCCTGTCGTTCACCAACGTACACAAATCCAAACGCTCCGGAGTCACATCTTTCCACATTCTAATTTGGAAAAGAGTTGGAAAAAGAGTTGGAAAAAGTAATAAAATATTCTACTCCAGCAAAATACTATTTATTTATTTATTTTTTTTTTTACTTAAGAACATTGTGAAGTTACCAGCCAAAAAATCTGCTCAAGTAAAAAGTAGCTCATTAAAAATATACTCAGAGTCAAATGTACGCAATTTTTATTTGGTGGGGAAATTCTAGTGTAGTTAAAAACGAAAAATAAATACCCAAGGGAATATAAATCTCAAAGTAGTTGTTTCTAATGAAAGGAACACCTCACATAATAAAATGCAATAATACATTAATTAATAAGAACAAAAAACACGACTTAAATCCTATGTGAGATATGAACTTTCGCATAAAAAAAAAAAACAAAAAATCACCTTGTGCAAGGGTCACGTTTTTTTTTTTCTCCCCTGCATTATTTTTCTTTCTTTCCTTTTTTACTCAGTAATGGATGCTTTGAAATGTAGGTAAGTAAAACGCTTCAAACAAAACACAATGAAATTCAAATGAAAATGCTGTTATAGTAACGCGAGTAAAAGTAATTCGTTACTTTCCACCTCTGCTGATGGGTGATGCTATGGACATTACCCGACGCTACACGCCATATCTGCATGATTGTTGTGTTGCACTCCTGCCATATGATTGGCTGATTTTGATGATGCATGGAATGAGGTTTACTAATAAAATGCTTGCTGTATTTGCTTCAGTATCTGGATGGATAAACATTTGGGCGACTGTATAAATACATAAATACACATGAGTCGGTGAATAAATAGTTACGGGTAGCCGGATGGAACATAGCCTTTGGTAGATATGCTGATAAATATTTGATATGGTTGGCTGGAGACTCGGTATAGGATATAAAGCTAGTCCTTAATGGAGAAGTGTGCACTCCATTTCTAAAATTCCTCTCCATCTTGCTCAAGTCTTCTCTTGCTTCGTTATTCGTTCTGCACCCCTTTGCACAAACATTCTTTTTTCCTTTGGTGTCTCGCGGATGTTGCTCTCACTTTGCTATGGAAAAGATCATCTAGACAACAGGAGATCAAAAAGAATTGATTGACTTGAACAAAGAACGATGACACGATCTGCAGCCCTCGGATGGAGTCCCGTAGATGTGAGAACGCTCGAATACTAAAAATAACCCTGAATTCCCAGACATTACGTCATGACCTCATTGGACAGTTGATATTTGGAGAATTTGCATCATGCATCAAATCCAATTCCAGCAAATCTGGAAGGTGCAGATCTGTAGGGTGCAAATCCGAATAGCTGGAATTCAGTCGCAACGTCCGGAAGGGACGAATCGGACAGATCCGAGTGGATAAGAAGTTGCTTGACAGTAGAAGTGTGTCAGGCAGCAGGAGTGCACGTACAGCTCAGCAGAGTCAAAGCCCAGGTTATTCAGTATGCTCTTATTCTGTGAAAAAAAAAAGTGCAGGCACCAGGTCTCGCTCTGGCAGCATATAACAGTAGTGTGCGTATGATCTATATTTGCTGCTTTGTTTGTACGGGGGATATGGTGCTAATTAACCGATAGCCTCAGGCACGCCGTTTGGATATAAAAATGGGACGGATTTGGCCCGTAGGCTGCTGGTTAGAGACGCCTCACAGCTCGGGGTGCATTAAAGTCCATGCTGTGCTGTAACAGTCAGAAAGTAGGCTTAGCTCCAGTCTATAAATTATCCTGGTTTGTGTCTATAAGGTTAATGCTCCTCTATACCTCCCCCATTCCCTTCTCAAATATGTCCTGTATCAGTTGGGGTCTAGGGGCGTGAGTCGGAGGATCACAAACTAATTAAGGTCGTGAAGCGGCACAGCCCCTGTAAAATTGTTTATAAACCATTAGGGGGGAAATGTGGCTCTCCCTAGTGTCCGTTGAGCAATTAGAGCCAAGGTCAGAGCGGCTATGATGTGCGTTCTCCCCATGCAGAGCAGAAGTGCTGCTGTGGACAGAAAGTGGCATTTACACTGGGCCAAACGCTCAGTTTTATTAATTTCCTAAATAAATAGGTGCCTCTCGGGGCCCTTTGTCTGTGAAATGCACCTTCAGTGATATTAATGAGCCTCTTGCTTATTTAGCCTATTTCTCTCTCTCTCTCTCTCTCTCTCTCTCGTTCTCTCTCTCTCCTTCCCTTCCTCCCGCTCATTCTCCGCATGCTAACTAAGAGGAAAAAGTAATGAAACCATTTACCTCACGGCGCTCGGGGGGGTTTGTTTCAAAGGCAGAAGTGGAACCTATGAATGTGGCGTAAACATAAACGAAAGAGAAAAAAAAGCATGCGTATCGTTCATTCGGGCGAAATTGTCATCTCCAAGCAAATATCGTTCTCTTTTGCATTCCCATTAGTAGCCCACACTGTTCCAGATCGTGTGTCGGGAATAAAGGCTGGAGGTGTAGCAGGATCTGATGTGGTTTGATATCATCATGTCCCTATGGATCTGTAGGGAAACTCTGTTGCATGATTCTTGTCACGTCTTATCTTTTTATTTTTTTTAACGCCGTGTTTAGTGACTGCGCTAATTTCACGGCTCCTTCGGAAATCACTTTAAACGCTTTGGACGTATTAATCACTTTCGGAGCTCGTAATTCCACTGATAATCCGTTAAATATTTGCATGTGTTTATTGGAAACATTGACCTAAATGGAGCCTCGGGCGCTAACGATTTGATTTGGCCAATTGGTTTTCCGCTCTGTTGGAACAGTGTATTGACAAAGTCTGGGACTGGAGCGCACACTGACACCCACTCAGCCAGTCTATTCTTCCATCTGTTACATAGTTAGCATTGATTGGCGTTTGGTCCCTGACACTCGGGCACCGTCCTTGAGGACAGAAACAGCAGGCAAGTGGAGAAAAAGTGTTCGGAATCATCAAAGTGGATGGTGTGTGATGCTTTGGCACTGCCCCTGTGGGTCTCTTTGGGAATACTGATGAGGCTCTGCACTGGGTTGCATCATTGTTTTTGGGCATATAAAGGCTCACTGGGCCACAGCAGTTCGGCCCAGCGCAAGAATAGACCTTCTTTTAGAGTTCCTTTTCCCTTTATTTTTCTTTCACATTTTCTTCTCTTTTACCCCAATCCTAATGGTGCTGCGTGTTGGAGCAAGAAGCTGCTTATATATTGTCTCAGCATTTTAGCTGTTGTTGTGCGTCGGAGGTGTGTTCTGGTGGTGTTTTCTTACCCCGGTGCCCTCTTGCCAATTATATTCAATCAGAGCCTATTGAGAACGCGAGGGCTGCAGCAAGAAAAGTCTGGCCGCAGCTTTCTGCTTCACTCTTTTTATTGACAACTGTATACCTCTGTCTCGGCTCACTGAGCTCCTCCATTTCTCGTCCGCCATGTTCTTTTTCACGAATGACACACACACACACACACACACACACAAAAAACCCACCCTGTGAATAAACTCCACTTTACTGCTGTACACGGACTCCCCTCAGCCGAATGCAAGACGCGGACGTCGATGTTAGCCTCTCGAAAGCCCATTAAGATATCTGAAAGCTTTCTTGATCGTTAAGCCTCCTAATGAATAGAAGATAGACAAGCATAGGAGAGAGAAGTGGCGTCACGCTGGACGGTGACTTTGAGATGTTCTGGAGATAAGCTCATGATCCTGTTTGTTCACACAGCGAATAGCTGGATTATTTTCTGATAAGAGGAGAATGGGTTGGACGGATGAAGGGGAGGGGAGAACGGCTGGACTGATGGAAAGCTATCAATAGCTAGAGTGCAAGTATAAAAGCCTGCTCTCCCAGCCGAGTCACACTGAGAGCAGTCCGCTTTGTGCACACTGCTTATCAGGGTTGTCATCACAGCTACAAATCCTGTCAGTAGTCTTGTTTTTTTTTTTTTTTTTTGGGGGGGGGGGGGGGTTATATTTTGTATGCAATGTGCTGCCCCCTTACCTCCCTTATTTTATCCGAATAGGGCTTTCATCCCATAATTGTACTATTTTATTCTCTACGATAAAACGTCAGAGGCCTCTTCTCTTCACACATGTCCATGTTTTTTGTACTTAATACCCAGGAGAGAAAATGGCATTTTGCCAGAAAATGCCACAGTGGAATCAACAAGCTTATAAGCACCGCCAGTGAATGACTTGTGTAAGTGCAACAAAATGGAGTTTGCTCTCGCCCAGCAAATCTTGTTCCCGGCCAAAGCATCAGTAAGATTCCCTAAATAGGAGCAGCCATGGAAACAGCCAACAGGCCAAATAACATGATGGAAAATAGCAGTTTTGTCACTGTTGGTGGCTTCACTTCTCCATTGCAATAAGCCATTGTTTGATTCAGCTGAAATTTGGACAGTCCCTGAGTTCGACTTACGACTTTTTGTTTTTTATCTTTTCGATGACGATAGCGTTACGACAAAACTGTACAAATATAGGCAAACCTAGCAGTGTGAAAACGCTAGGAAAAGTTGGGGCGCTGCCAGGATGTGCGCATCTCCCGCCTTGCGAGATGTCTCACTCCCGCAAGCAGTCAAAGCCCAATTTTCGCTCTCGACTCGCTCCTCTTTATCGCCATTGCTTGACCCTAAAACAGATCGCATTGATTCGTCTCAGCAGCTACAATCGTGCCTCTTTCTGCTCGTTCCGTCCGGCTCCGCCCTGCACTCCTAAACCGACGCTCGTCTACGTGTCCGCTGACACATACGTGTATATACTGTAAAGTTTATACACTGTGGTAGAGACCCTGCACAGGACTGTTTTCCTGATCCTGCTCCCGCTCAATTTCCGACCATTTCCGCATGCAGTGCTCCTGCGATTTTTGTGTCCACTCCTGCAAACATTCTGTCCCAGCTTATAAAGATTGTGTCAAAATGTACATAAACGTTAGGGCTACGATTAACTTCCAGAATAATAACAGACATAATAACAGACAAACTGATATTTAAATAACGCAATGTTAAACTGAAGCACCACACATGACAAACATAACATTTTTTTTAATTGGATCCAAAAAAAAAACCTGATAAACAACTTGACAACTAGCGGGATCTGCGGGAAAGCGGGAATCGCGCTGTATTTGTTTACTCCCAATCCCAATGCAGCCGACTACATTATGGTACTGTAAATTGCGCTGTTTTGCTAAATTACGCTTTGTAATTAGTTTAGATAATTTACAAATATTACATTAAAAAAAATAAATGTTACATTATGTTAAATAATTATTTTTTAAAAATGAATTCATTAGTTTTAATTATGTATTCAACTTTCCCGCATTATAAGGACAAAGGTCTGTTCATCTTTAGTCCCCATGGAACAGATGTTAAGACTTCTCGGCCGTGTCTCCAATACCTGTGCATATATAATAAAATTTCCACATAATTGTGGAGAAATGGATGCCATTCGGAAGTCGTATTCGCCATGTAATAGCGAACTCTGCAGAAAACCACACCAGGCAGTCAAGCTTGTGATTGGACATCACGAATGTGGTGTGCTTATTCTGATTCATTTCAAGATGGATGACTTTTGTTAGTTTTTTTCTGCTTTATTCTGTATTCATAGATATTGTGAAATTTCCATGCATTTTGGTTTCCGGCCCGGTTTCTATCCGTCTGTGGTCCCATCGCTGTGAAAACCAGGTTGTTTACTGCTCTTGGGCTCTTAGATGTGCTACAGCCGAAGTACTTCATTACTGCAGAGGAGCTTTAATAATGCAAATGTAATTACCAAAGCCTATGGGGCAGGCTTAATGCATACTTAAGACTAACCTCCTCTCTCAGTGCTGAACAGGTACATGACCTGCTACTACATGGCACACAGCAGGGAAGTAACCGAGGCTCTCCTTTTGTGTCTTCAATCTAACTGACCTCGAGTCGTCATCAAGGTCACGTGAAATCACGTTGGCGCCTGGTTGGAATTGATTCACTGGGCGGACTGTACTTACGAGTCCTGGTCCGATCCCAGACCCGAGAACACGAGGCCCAGATCTGTCTGGAGTGGGACAAATCTTACTGGAGAATGAAGTAGCCACGGATGGTTGTATAGTCTTTACAACAGTGACGGCATCATAGATTAAACCGGGATACATCAAATCTATGATTGAACGGATAGTGATTTGTTCGGGAACACTTTTATTAATAATATTTGTTTGGTATTATTGTTAATTTTGTACAATATTCAAGTGAAAAGTACCAAAAGCAGGAAAGTGTAGCATGACTGGAAACTCAGGACATACGATTACAAATAGAGTATTCTCAGCGGAGAAACGCAAACGAGACGATTCCAAGTCCATCGTTATTAAAATAAAGAATGTTTCTGTTTATACAACCCGTTTATCAGCAGGAGTGCGGATTGCTTTCACTGATTCCAAACGGTCATTTTCTTGCCTCACAGGTTTCTTCTGAAAGAATTTTCCTTGTATATCGAGACTTTTTTTTGTCTGTTTGACTATTATTGTTTCTTTTGTATTTCTATACTGTACTGTATGTATTTGTTCTGTGTCTCCGCTTCATATTTGCGCAGCGTTTTTGCTGCTGTAAAATGTAAAATTTCCTCACTGTGGGACAAATAAAGGTTTATCTCATCTCAACTCTAATCTTAAGAGTTGAGCCCAGGTTTAATTGGGATCATTAGGATCGCACAGCGCCGCAAGTGCGAAGGGGGGATCGTAAACGAGACCAGATCGAGACTAATGGTGCTTACCGTTTAGGGATAAACACACAAACAGTTTTGTTCTACAATTCTGCTTTGAGACAGTGTCTATTGTGAAAAGCGCTATAGAAATAAACTTGACGTATTCCATGTATGTGATTTTTCGTCATAGACAGCAAGTTGAACAACAACAAACGTGAAATTATGCGCAGAAACTGGGCGAATCTGCCACAGAAGCGGTCGACATATGCGATATATGACATAAAGGAGGACGAGAGATCAGACCTTCAACAAACTCAACCACCGAAAATGTCATAACCAATAGGCAACTTGTGCATGATGATCGCCGGAGAACGAGCCGCATGATCTCACTTCCGCACCTCATGCACACTTCGCCCTCTTCCTGAAGATGAAGCTCCATCTCAAAGGTCGCTGTTTTGACACCGTTGCGGAGATCCGGCGCGTAAAGCAGAAGGTGCTTCGAAAAGACATCACGTTGAAATAAAGTACTTTCTTTTAAGTATAGCGAGTTGTTTTTTTATACCGCCTCGTAACATGCGCAAACGTCCACCGAAATCCAGTTGTGTTCAGGATCATAGTGATGCTTGTAGTTTACTCAAGGTGGCTCCTGGAAGTGCATTCAGGAACAGAAATAAGAAGAGGAAGCATATGTTGGAATTTTTCCTTCCAGGCTACTATCTGTTAAACCGTATAGACGATTCAGGTGGAGTGTCAGAAATCACAACCTGCAAAATGACAGTATTTTTTATTTATTTATTTTTTTATATCGTTGGACTTGTATGATGTAATGCACCCGGTTTTTCCTCTCTATTGCAATTCACCTGCATTTCAAAACATCAAATGTGTTCATCGTGGCAGCACGCTCCCACTACTTTAACACACAGAGAGAGAGAGAGAGAGAGAGAGAGAGAGAGGCAGGCTCCTGCAGAGATAGATTATCCAGGCTTTGGACGTTAATGTTCACTGAGCCGCGTGTGATCTCGAGGGTCATCGCTCCAGCTGAAGAGTAGGTTCAGGCTTGCGAAAGTAGGCCAGGCACGAACAGTTCCATCTGTTTTTTTTGTTTAGTGTTTTTTTTTTTTTTTTCTTCTTCTTCTACCGTATTTAGGGTTGCTCCGCCAGTCCTATTTCGAGGTCACGGAGAGAAGAGGAGAAAAAACTTGAAGAGAAGGAAAAAAAAAAAAAACGTCCAGCCACTGGAATCACTTTAAGTGTCGGGATGCAGCTTTCTTGTGTATTCATCCAAGGCACGTCTGGAGAGCAGTGGCTGCACAGCCTGAAGGACAGCCGCAATTGTTTATCGGTTAATGACTTCTCTCCCCTTGTGGGACGTTTGCTGCCGTAGCTGCTCCCAGGCCACATTAAAGCTTCCTCACTCTCTGAAGCCTCATCAAAGATGGAGACACACACACACACTCTTAACTCTTAGACACACTCAATATCTGTCTGCCCTTGTGATTCGGGGCTGCTTCTTTGTCGAACCAGAATGCTGGCACCTGTTGGAATTGCTTGTTGACTGTGCATGTGTGCAGAGACATTAGGAGTTTTCCTAACAGATTTAATGAAACTACAATGTTTGATTACGTTGGCTTTAGGGGGTGTAACTCTACCCGTAATCGGACCGAAATTTTCCGGTACAGGGCTTTCGGTTCTCTACACATGTACCGAATACAATCCTTTTTCCGTGCGGAACATTGTTCAAATCCGAGTTCCCTCGGGAACGTATTAAGTTTGTTTAGTCTCCGCCTTTCACACTTTAAAAGCAAAGCATTTTCTTTATTATTAAACTTGAAAACAAAAAAAAAGCCGATTTTGTTTTAAAGAATTTCTCATAAAAGGAAACTAATGCGCACAATTCTTGAGGAGACGGAAGGAATGAAGACATTTGTTCAAGTATGCTGAAATAAGAACAGTTAAGTAGATCCTATCTATAGAAAATTACATATTCAATTTAAAACACACATCTGTATTACCCAAATGGGGTCTAACAGATGTAAACAATAATAAAAATATATATATATTTTTTATTTAATTCATTTAATTAGTGCCAGTTTCTCAATTTAATCAATATAATATAAAGTGTCACATTCATTCGATTTATTCTATTCGATTTTTTTTTTTTTATATAAAATATAATTTTTATATTTTTAAAAAACGTTTTCAAATGTAGAATGATGTTCACAAATGATTATACACATTATAATAACAATAAACTGCGTTAATACAATATAAAATAAATAAAAAACAAGCGGAATCATGTTTTGCAGTTTCCTCCCCTTAGCCGTACCCGAATTGAACCGAGCTATGACATTAAAACCGAGGTACGTACCGAACCGTGAATTTTGTGTCGATGACGTGTTTTCCAAGATCGCCCTTGTGATTTGGGGTGTAAGTTTTTTCTCGCACCGGCGCTCTTTTCTGAGTAGTTTATATTTGTGCGTGCGGAAAAGCGAGTTCTCACCATTGCACTTGTTACATGCCCACAAGCACACACTTCACTCTCCAGCAGCCCTGTAATTGCTGTGAATGATGGGTCTTCAGCCACTATTGTTTATCAATATCCCCGTCTAGCACTTTAAGCACGGTATTCATCTTCCTTAACCCTCCGCATGCGGTACTCCAGCGTTCGCTTTCTGTGAAACGCTGTGAGGTCAACAGCTAGCTGGCACATGAAATCAGCAAGGAGGGGAGACGGAGGTGTGGAACAGGATTCCAGAGTGGCTGTCTGGTCACGAGGGCCGACGGCACACGCCGAAATGAATGTGGTAATTACGCTGCACTGTGGGCCGCAGGACCATGATGAATATTATCACTTAATTACTGGGCTTACTATTCCCAGCACGCAGCTTCACTCAGTACGTACGATCACTCTGGCCTGCGTGTGTGTGTGTGTGTGTGTTTGGTATGGACAGTTATGCTGCTTGTCCACAAAAAATCGACTATACCCACGGGCCGTTGTGTATTGTGCGTCTTTGTGCGAGTGTGTTAAGCACATTCTTGATGGTCCCATTTCCCACGCTCGTCATTCCGCTGTAAAAATCCCTGAGGCAGAAAGACATTATCATGTAACCATCGCTAATGGATTCTATTTTACGCGATCAATGACTTTTAATTGCCGCGACGTAAACGTATTGTAAACGAGCGCTCCGCAGGGACCTGTCAATCACATCATCTTCATACCTCAATATAAAAAAATAATAAAACCAATGCACAATCTGCTGTATTGTAAATGGTTTTAATTTTTTCCTTCCTCCTTTTCTCAGGATAACTACACGTTCGCTCAGCCGGGGATCCAGAGAAAAGTGAAGGCTCTGGAGGAGCTGGTGAGCCGAATCGACGGTAGGTACCGAAGGTTTGCCTCAGTGTGTCTGCTGCCGTCCTTTTTCTCCATCTCCTGGCATCAACCCTGAGTATTTTTTCAATACAAAACACAATCATCCTCAAGACCCAGTAGCGAAAATATCAAGTTACAGGCTCATGGAATTTGTGAATTATCTATTGATATTAATGACAGTATCAGTGATGATGATACTCTTGGGGGGGGGGGGGCGCTGTGTGAGTATTTACAGTAATAATCATAATAGAAGAAGAAGAAGTACAGTGCATAGCTGCGTGCTCTTTCACCTGTAGTAGTAAAGATGGCATCATTCCACACTTCCAGCTACTCATGAACATTCAAACAAATGCTGTACTAATAAGATTGCCGCCCCAAACATGCCCGACCCCGAGAGCCCATCCCGTACGTGCCCGAAGACGAGCACGCACCCTCCTGTCTTTATGCATTTTGAGGAAAAATGCATGAACAGGCAATCAAATGTCTACAGTTTCTGGGTATGTGTGTTCCTCGGTTTATTATGTAGCCTGTGGATATAAAATCACAACACAGTTCTGGTTGGCCTATTGTGCATTATGTCGCTATGGTTACCAAACAAGAGACGGCGTATATGGGAGAGAGAAAAAAGCTGAGAACAAATTTTGACTTGGGCGAAATTTTTATTTATTTATTTATTTATTTATTTATTTATTTATTTATTTATTTATTTATTTATTCATTTTTGTGGTGGTCAAATCGCTCTAGAAAGTATTTTATGCAGACATGCAAGCTACAGTCACACATGAATAAAGTCTCTATCTATCTATCTATCTATCTATCTATCTATCTATCTATCTATCTATCTATCTATCTATCTATCTATCTATCTATCTATCTATCTATCTATCTATCTATCTATCGAAATCTGATCTCATCTTATGCATTTGAATAATCGTAAGTACAGAACCAGCAAATTTGAAAACCCAACAACCCCCCCCCCCAAAAAAAAAAAAAAAAAAACCTCTAAATACGTACCATAATATGCACTTTCAGTAAACATGCTACATTATTATTATATATTTTTTTTTAGAAAGCCCATGCTCTAGGGTATTTACTGCTCCTCAGGCAGTTCTTCTATATTTGCAAATGTTGCACAGGAAAGATATTAGAACGATGGTGTGTACGCAGTGAACAAAACACAGGATCACGCTTAAATCCGCATCTCAATATTTGCGCGCGATCGCAAATCCCCCTTCCCCACCCCACCCCCCCACCCCCCCGATAAAAAAAAAAAAACACAATAAAAAAAAAAACAAATGCAAAAAAACAGAAGAGGCATATCGCTCTCGGTTCCTCCTGTCATTCTGCTGACTATACATAAGTTGCCTGCCCTAACTCGCCAGGTTTACAGTCTCTTATTTTTTTTTTCCCTTTTTCTTTTTTTCTTCCCCCTTCTCTACATTTCTTGCCCTCGCTCCTTCAGCCCGAGTGTCAGACTCAATCAGTGCTGCAGTGGTTTGGCCTTTGCAGAGAGTGCCGCTGCCCCGCTGGGGAAAAGCCGAAGTCACTGGAGCATAAGCCGCTCTCATTACTTTCTATTAGGTGGCCATAATCAGAATTGAATGGCCACTTCTCAACTTCTCAGAGACAGACCCCGTTTCTGCGCATAGGCACCCGGGCTGTCAGCTCAGCCTGCATTCAGCTCAACCGTGCTTTTTACACACACACACACACACACACACACACACACACACACACACACACACACACATATATACATACATGTATATAAAAACAGGAGAAAATAAGGCAGTTCCATTTGTAAATGTCTTTTCTCTGTGTTAGCGATGTGTCTCCCTATGTGTGTGTGTGTGTGTGTGTGTGTGTATTTAATATGTTTGGGGAATGGTGTGATTTCCTAACAGACCCTGTATCCTTGATGGTCATTTTTATATACGAGAGATGGTGTTTGGGCTGCAGAATCTGTCCATCATTAGAACAATAGTGTTAAGCATGAAGTAGCCTGCCTAACAGATCTTGTTGTTCTGGAATAAATGTCTTTCGTGTGTGTGTGTGTGTGTGTGTGTGTGTGTGTGTGTGTGTGTGTGTGTGTGTCAGTGATCATCTTCAATCAGAGGGAAAGTTGTTCCCATGAAAGAGTAATGGCTAAGTGATATTAGACTTTGGTTCCAAAGATGATAAGTTCAAATCTCCAGCCCCACCAAGCTGCCACTTGTGGGCCCCTGAGCAAGGCCCATGACTGCGATTAAATGTAAATGGTTGGATTATTATTTTTTTTTCTGATCCGATTTCACGTTGCTTTCAACTTTACCTCAGTGGTTGCCCTCATTCTTTATTAAAGTATTTGTATAAAAATCGTGTGCCTCCAACTTTGTGCTAATAGTGAATTGTGGAAAAGCAACATATGGCTGGAAAGGGCAGGTGTCCCAATACTTTTGGCAACATAGTGTGTAAAATGGAATCTTCACAGAAATTGGGTGCAACAACCGCAATTTTGCTTCTACAGTATTTTCTTTGATAATATATTTATCTATGATGGATCCAACACCGATCGTTCAGTGTGATTAGCGGTAATTAATTCTGCCGTTAAAAAGAAATCGTGTAGAAATTGAATTCTGGCAGCATATGCACCCTGAATAACATCTGTTATTTTTTTAAATGTACAGCTGTTCTAGTCATGTCTTGGCTCAGAGGGTAGTGTAGTGCATGCAGTCGTAGCATTAGAGTGATCTCACAGCCACGTCAGCACCCGTTCTACATGCTGTGCTGTAATTCAGCTCACGAGAGGTTTAACGCACTTCGGGTTCGCCTCAGTTTTGTCGTTTTGTCAAATTTCCCCGGTGCTTTACGCGGCGTGCCGACCCCGCTCTTGTCAAACCATGAAATGCCGCTGTAAATGTCCAACCACCGGATGGCACAAGGTTATTCATCCGGGGCAGGAGTCAGCTTTCATGAACTCTTCGCAAAACACGACGTGACCTGCGAGACATGTCAAATAAAACACAATAACGCACGCCGTAAAAGGAAAATAATCAGCGACGGTGGTGCGAGCGATCAGCCCGTGTTATCATCTATTACTGCAGCTATAACAATCCACAGCACTGTAACAGCAATTCCATATATATAATCTACTGTTAAACTTTATATCATGTTTCTAACCATTTATAGTTACTGTTAATGCACTATTAAGGACCTGCGATTACTTTCTAGGAGCTAAATAGGAGCTCTAAACAACCAAAAACAAGGCATCAAGAGTTTCAGTTGTCAACACTCTTTATTTTCTCTCTCTTTCCTTTCTCCGTTTTTTTTTTTTTTTTTTTTTTTTTTAATCTAGCCCACTATCAAATCTAATTTGACTGAGTAAGATTGGGTGGGGATTTCTGGTCCTCATCAGATAATCGTTCCATTTGTTTCAGTTCTATAAGTCAGAGAACCGTCGCATCTCACTTGTCAACTGCGCTCACTCCAGAGAGAACTTCAGCAAGTCTGGCTTGAGTCGACCCGCTCCCGAGTAATGCCTGGCGATTTCCACCACGATTTGTTCTTCCGAGACAAATTTAGAAAATCCTACGCATTTTGGAAAAGCATGAAAAAGTATGGGATTTGATTGGTGATTTCCAGATCTGAATTAGTATTAAAAAAAAAATGTACGGTATTGAATTGCCGTTTTTATACTATTGCTCTATTTGTTTAGTTTTTTTCTGAAATATTAGATAAAGAATCTATAAAAATAAATATTTTTTCAAAACAAAGGTTTTGAAAAACCTACATTAGGGGTGCAACGGATCGCAGTGGGTCCGTGATCCATACGGATCGCGACTCACGGTTTGGCACGCACGTGAACCGCGGATTCATAGCAAATTCATTTATTTGACTGATTTCTTTTCCTGCTGATGTTGCATTTTTAGTCATTTCGTTAACTACACAGAGCAGTACATACACAGAGCATTACACAGAGCAGTCATGTGTTAATCGGTCAATAACAACGGCTAGCGGAGGAGCAGAGGAATTTGAAAAGCCTCCCGCCTCATTCAAATCGCATGTATGGGAGCATTTCCTTGCGCTTTTTTTTTTTGCTCTTTTCTTGTAATAAATGCAAAGCACATTATACCTGTCTGCTCCCCCTTTTTTCACTGATCCGATCTGTGACTCCAAATAATAAATATTAAATTCTAAAGCAACTTTTCCGTCTAAAAACGCTCCCAGTTCACACTTTCGCTTTCGGTCGTTTCTCAAAAGTCGCTCATCCACACCGAAACGTCTGAAAGCGATTACGTCACGTCACTGCGATTACGTCACGTCACTGCGCATGAGTAAGACGTAAGACCTGCGTCATGGTGTCAAAAACGTGTCCTCGGTTTTTTTACAGTCCACACGAATTTATTGACCTTTTCAAAAAGCTAGGTTTGTGTTGACTCGAGATTTAGAAGTTAAAAAATTCAATTAAGTTTGCATATTTGAGCAATTTTGAAATGAAAAACACGTAGGAACCTTTAGACTGAAAGATCGCTATAATTGCTATTATATAATTGTTAATTGTTTCAAATCTGTAGTCTTTGATCACTGATTTGTGTTCACCGACAGGCGATTAATGGCCATTGCTATAATTATTTATTTTTTTACTCTGATGAAATTCGGAACTCCGGAGATTTCAGACTCTTTCCTGCCGACGCTTTCATGAACCTGATGAAGCTTATTACCTTTTTGAGTTATGGAGGGAAACAAAGCGTTTGTACGATGTTTTATTATCGAGAGATGTCACAAACAAAATGAACGCTAATGAATTAAGATCGGTTTTTGTTTGCATTCCGTGTCACAGATTGATGAGGGAAAATTTCAGACGAGTCTACTGACATTATGACAACTGAGATCCTACAGTGTGACACGAGGATCACGTTGGTACAGTCTGACAAGCAACGCTCACAACGAACTTTAAAATTCTCTTAGCGTGAGCGCAGTATTAGTCGTAGACATCCAACGCATTGAGGTCGAAAAGACAATTTCGCCCACGGCAAGTAGCCTGCCCTTTGTGTTGCGCCTCTGCAGCCCAAATCCCACTTTGTCTAGGTCGAGACCGAACGTCAGTTTCTCAGCACAAACAGTTCTTTTTTGGAGTTAAAACCTGTGGATTTATTGCTCGTTATTATTTAAATTGCTCCATTGTAACGGCAGCCCATGTCGGCTTTAATCAAGCTTCACGTATCGCTCGGTACTGTAGTAGGTTTTAGAGGAAATCAATCAAGCAATCATGTTTTTCATTTTTTTTTTTCTTTTTCCTCAACTCACTTTTTTTCACAAAGGAAAGTGGGCAGGGAGGGTAGACGAGTGTATGAGCACCGGTTCCACATTGTCTAATAAAACAGGACCTAACAGCCTGAGGCTGATCTTGTTGAGGGCATGAGATCCTGACTAGAGTCAAAGCTCCAAGCAAATTGACGTTCAAACATTCTCGCTTGCGGACATCCACGACCACCACCATATGCCCGTATTGTGTCAGGTGAAGGTGGAGCGTGCCGGTCAAGCCCGACATGGCAGCCACGGCCCACGGGAAGCTGCGGGATGTCACGAAAGGCAACCCGAGGATCCGTATTATCCCCTTTTCCTGCCTCGCCACTTTTCCCCTCGCCGCGTTCCACCTCTCTTACACACATCTGTTCAGCTGCAGATGCGGGTTCACATGCTGACACTACACTTTCTAATGGCCCTGGCACCTGCCTCCCAATGAGGGGAAATGCACTCAGGTGTTTCGGTGCAGTGAAATGTAAACCCAGACCATTTCTTTTTTTTTTCTCTTGCTGCTTCATACCCGAGGTCCGCATGTCTTTCAAGTTTTCCCATTTCAGGATGCAGCTCAGGAATAAAGACTCCTTCTGGGATATTACGGGCTCATCATTAGCGCATCATTACTCCGTTTCCCTTTTGTAAAGGTATACGGTATCCAACCGCACATCGCGACACTTCAGCCGCGTAATCGAGACGTTTCTTGTGCGCGATGCATTCAGGTTTATTCTGAGAGGTGCTTGAACACAATTGATATTACAAAATAGCAGTGATTACTATGCAAGTAATTTGCACCCATTTGCACGCTACTTCTACATCTTGAGAGCAGATTCTTTTTTTTTTTTTTTTTTTTTAATGCGATTCTTGCCTCGATTGTGGCAACACTGGAGTTTATTTCAGAGAAAAAGCAAAAAAACAACAAAAAAACTGATTTTTGCTTTCAAATACTTAAAGCTTAAACACACGCTTACAGTGTTGAGTGACCCTTTTAACCCACAAGTCATTCCAGGCAGACCTTCTGTTAGCGACAGTTGTGTATTGTACAGTTTAAAAAACAAACTCTTCAGTAGAGTAAAAAGTGCACAATGTATCTCCGATTGTTTAATATTCATATACTTTGTTTTTTTTTATTGTGCTTACCATAGATGCAGCTGTGACCCAGGTTCTAGCAGGCCAAGTGTAATGTACACACCAGCAGCTGATTTAAAGTCTGCTTCTGTAGTCCCTGTCAAAGTTGGTAGGGCTGCTGTGAGTCACGCTTGGAAGGACTTTAAGGCCGTGCTTGAAATTCTGACCCTCCCGGGGTTATAGAATCACTGGTTCTTTTTTTTTTTTTTTTTTTGCCCTCCGCGGTTGCGGTTGCATCTGTTTGCTCAGGGTACTGTTTCCAGAGAGGTCACCTGCTCTTCTGTAGCGTTTTCCCCTGCTGCTGCTGCTATAACAGAGCGCCTGGTGTACAATGGAGGCACATTTACAACACTCACTGAATTATGCATTGAGAGAGGATTGGCGGAAGCGGGCCGTTTGTAGCGGGAAAGGTAGAATCTAAGGTGTGTATGACCACTTTAAAGGGTTTGCATGTTTATAGGACAGAATAGGTGCATGGAGCCAATCTTGCCTGGGTTTTCAGGGTGATTAGACGTTTGTCCGATACTACAGAAGTATTTAGTTTCCAGCGTTTTAGGTGCTCGACCCTTCGAAAATGAAGATTTTAAAAGTATTGAACTGTATAGTATTAACGTTTATACCACACCGCTGTCGAGTTCTCGAAATCTCATTGGTCAGAAGTTTTTGATTGATTGTGTTAAAGTTGGCTTTATTGTCATTCCAACCATATAGAGTGCAGTACACAGTGAAAGGAAACAGCATTCCCCCAGGACGAGGTGCTGCATCAGACAACATAAATTAACTGAAGGAACACGGAACTGCACAGAACTATAAACTAACATCACAAAGTGCACATGCGCAACATTTAGAGCAAAATAAACAGACCCAAAAGACAGCATGGGGCAAGATATGCTATTTATTTCACTTTATGAGGCGGTATCAAAAAGTTTCAAGACTTGCTCTGTTTACAAGAAAGTTCTATATTTATCTACGTTTGCACACCATCACCTTCAGGATAGTCTCCTTGCATGGCTATACAACGCTCCTGCCACTTCTGGTGAGAATAGCACCAGTTGCACAGTTGTACACAGGATGATGTCTTTTGGCACACTGACTTATGAAGGTCAGTGCTCCCTGTGACTGTGCGTGCAACCCTGTGCTGCCATCTGTTGGCGTGTTACAAACATTTTTGATACCACCTTGTATATAATAACGGATAGTTCCTAAAAAGCAAACACAGAGATGGAAGTTTAGTAGCTTAGTGGGTAAGGGTTACTGATCGGACGTTTGGGGGTTCAAGGGGGTTGGGGGTATCGCCAAGGCTGCCACTGTTGGTCCCTTGAGCAAGGCTATTGACTCTCTGTGCTTCAGTGGTGCTGTATCATGGCTAGCCCTGCACTCATACCCCAGCTTCCTAACATCACTGCGATATGTGAAGAAAGAATTTCACTGTGCTGTCAAGTACATGTGATGCGTATTAAGTATATGTAATCCTGCAATTTAACAAGTGAAAATGTAGAATTAACAATTCTGTGCAGCTCGGAGATGCTTAACGTTGATGAAATGAGCTGTAGTGTCAGCACTAGTGTCAGAGGGGTAATGCAGTTTCTTGGCAACATGACAAGCCGCTGTACACTGAGAGCGAGCGAGAAAAAAGGGGCTGGTGAGGGAATGACTGCTTGTAGTTACTATAATCTAAGAGACAACAGAAACTTGTTTCACAAAATTAAACATGGAATTCGTATGTGCTTTTTGAACATTCTGTTTCACATAATTCACCTTGGCTGTTACATAATAACCTCCACTCTTCTGGGAAGATGTTCCTCCAGATTTTGAAGTGCGTTAATGGAGATTTGTGCTCCTTTAGCCACCAGTGAGGAGACCTGGGGTGCGTTTAGCGTTTCAATTCATCCCAAGAGTGTTGAGGTCAGAGATCTAGAGCAGGAGGTATTCCATTCCATCCTACGTAAAGCATATGTTCATTGGGCTCACTTTGTGCACATGTTGGAACAGAATTGGGTCTCCTACTGTAGTTCCAGTAAAAAGGAAATTTTATACAACGGTATCGTAAACAATTGTACTCCTCTACCTTTGAAGTAACAGTTTGGGGAAGAACTGAAAACTTTCTTTCGGCTTCTCCCGTTAGGGGTCGCCACAGCGGATCCTCCGCACGTTTGATTTGGCACATGTTTTACGCTGGATGCCCTTCCTAACGCAACCCTCCCCAATTTATCCGGGCTTCTGGACCGGCACTGAGAGTGGAAGGGGATGGTTCCCTGACCGGGGATCGAACCCGGGTCGCAGCGGTGAGAGCGCTGCATCTTAACCACTAGACCACTGCATCTTAACCACTAGACCACCAGGGGACCCTAGTTTGGGGAAGAACTGACATATGGCTAAAAAAAAAAAAAAACCTGGTGTCCCAATACTTTTGTCAGTATTGTGTTATAAAGGGGGCTGTAAACAGGTTGTCTGCTTTATACTGGCCAATCATTGATTATTTCCCTTTTATGGAATATCCTGAAATGTTTTATTCCTTATATCGCACTTATATATGTACTTGTCTAAATACAGAAAAAAAACTTTTTCCACAAAACCTTTGTGGGGGAAAAAGAGGCCTGAACAGTTATTACATATACACATAAATTCAGGACACTGGAAACTGGTATTAGTTGATGCTTTAATTGCAGCCCGAAACATGACCTGCAGTTTCTGCTATGTGTATATTCCTGTATATCTATATTATTACAAACACTCTTAAATGTTTTAATACTGTACAGTGTTCACTAAAGGACATTTTAAGACTTACAGGAAAGAACCGCTCTTTTTTTTTATTTTTTTTTTATGCCTGGGCTGATGGATTGCTTGTATTTTAGTATAGATGGCTGTCTCTTAGGGGAACCATAAGGCAGATGGCTTTCCGGGCGCTCGCTGTGTACTACTAAGCTTATCGCTATTGTGCGTCGCCACAGGCAGACTCATCAGGTTTTGCACACTGTGCGTTTTGCAAGTACCATTCTGAGACTCTATACATCATAACTTAAAACGAGGAGCCGCTGGATGCTGTCAGTGCTTTTTTTTTTTTTTTTTTTTTTTCTTACGCGGCGTCATTATCAAGGCGATAAAACACAAATATCCATCGACGCAATGGACTTTTCCGCAGAAAGCCGCGGTGCTGGAATTAGCCTTCAGTGAACGCTTTGAAAAATGGAAGCGCTGGAAATCGTTCGCGGCTCGTATGATGCAATCGGCGTCAATCCATTGTAAATACATTCGACCCCTTTCGCTGAGATGTTTACCGATAAACATTTTCTTCAGGCTTCCACCTGATCTCCTGTCCGACTAGTGCCTCCCCCCCGTCGAGCTGAAAAAGGCTGATGGTGAGATCGCACCAGATCAACCCGTTCAAACAGCCGTATCGATTTTTTTTTTCCTCACCAGCGCGCCATTTTAATCCGGCTGCCAATTTCCTTCCGGTGACTCTATCTTAAGTTTTAATGAACTGCCTGCACCTCAAAAGTGCCTGGAGTTTTTTCATAAGCCTTTCAAACTCGAAGCGTTGTATTGAAAGTGAAGTTTCCATTTCTAACCCTGGCCCTTGCGTTTTAATAAAACGTAGGTGTGAATTAGCCTCTGCAGAATCCCGATAACTCTGATTCAATGTGAAATATCTCAACATACAGATCTCTGCTAGAGGAACTGACTAGAAAAAGTCCTGCGCGCATGACTAGCGCTCCATCACATCATAAACCGCTTCTAATCTGCAACATTTACCACTGTAATACTGTGCACTTTATTAGCAACACCCCTCACACATGCAGTTATTTAATGAGCCAATTTTGTGCCAGCAGCACAATAAATTGAGTCTCGTAAGTGCAGGTCAAATATCAGATGGTTAAAATGGTTAAAAAAGATTCGGAAATGGCTGATCTTTTCGGATTCTCGCACGCAAGAGTTTTTAGAGTTTGCACAGAATGGTGCGGAAAAACAAAAGACCACATATGGTTGTTGAAGAGAGATAGTAGAGCAGTGGTTCTTTAACTTTTTCTGCCATTCCCCACTGTAGAGGTGGGTGGATTTTCAAGTCTTCCATTACCCCAAAAAATTTTAAAAATTAAAAATTTTAAATGTATTGAAATATCAAAACCTAAATTACTAAAATTAAATAGCATCAAGTTCAAATTAAAAAAGTGTAGTTGAGTTTGGTATCCTAACTTGTGTTGTTTTCATTTACTTACATTTATTACCTAATTGTTTGTATGGTTGCTTTGATTGTATGAACTTTAATTTCCACAGAGAAATAAAAAATGAAGATTAATAAAGTACAAAAAAATGTAGAAAGACAACCGTTCATTGCGTTCCACCTGCCATGTCTTTATTCCCCACTAGAGGGGTGCCCCCCACACTTCGTGACCCACTGCGTTAGATAGAATGACCGGACTTTCCTGAGCTGACAGGAAGTCTATAGAAACTCATTTAAAAAGGTTTACAGAAGCTCATATAGGAAGTCTATAGAAACTCATAAAGGAAGTCTATAGAATCCCATATAGGAAGTCTATAGAATCCCATATAGGAAGTCTATAGAATCCCATATAGGAAGTCTATAGAAAACAATATAGGAAGTCTGTAGAATCCCATATAGGAAGTCTATAGAAACCCATAAAGGAAGTCTATAGAAACTAATATAGGAAGTCTATAGAATACCATATAGAAAGTCTATAGAATACCATATAGAAAGTCTATAGAATCCCATATAGGAAGTCTATAGAAACACATAGGAAGTCTATAGAATGCTATATAGGAAGTATATAGAATCCCATATAGGAGGTCTATAGAATCCCATATAGGAAGTTTATAGAAACTAATATAGGAAGTCTGTAGAATCCCATATAGGAAGTCTATAGAAACCCATAAAGGAAGTGTATAGAAACCCATAAAGGAAGTCTATAGAAACTAATATAGGAAGTCTATAGAATACCATATAGAAAGTCTATAGAATACCATATAGAAAGTCTATAGAATCCCATATAGGAAGTCTATAGAAACACATAGGAAGTCTATAGAATGCTATATAGGAAGTATATAGAATCCCATATAGGAAGTCTATAGAATCCCATATAGGAAGTTTATAGAAACTAATATAGGAAGTTTATAGAAACCCATAAAGCAAGTCTATAGAATCCCATAGAGGAAGTCTATAGAACTAATATAGGAAGTCTATAGAATCCCATATAGAGATCTATAGAAACTAAAATAGGAAGTCTGTAGGATCCCATATAGGAAGTCTATAGAAAACCTTGAGCTGGAACTGCTACAACAGCAGAAGACCACATCCACCAATTACATGAGGCTGTCACAATAGACACTTGAAGTCTGGGCATATTTATTTCCTGAGTGTCCAGTGTGAATTTTTTATTTACCACAGTTGTAAAAGAATGATTGTTTAAGCTTTGGCTTAAACCAGCAAGGCACAGTCAATCACTCACTGTTTAAGGATTATTATTTTTTTGCCTCAGCCTGTATAAACCCTAAAGCGTGCCATGTGTCAAAAAGAATTCCAACAAGATTTCGAAGAATCTTTAGGAGCTTGCTATCAATTCACTTCGGCTTTGAACACGCTGATAGATCCCTGGCTGTGTGCGTTGCTATGAATGGGTTTCAGTATTGGCTGAGTTTTATGAGTTCAGCCTCTCGCTTACGAGTGAAGTCTCTGGAACACAGCGAACGGGAGATGGGGAGCTCGGCTGGATGTGACCTTCGTGGTCCAGCACCAAGATTATTAAGACAAAAGATGTACAGAGAGAGAGAGAGAGAGAGAGAGAGAGTCAGATGGTGCTGGAGACCCAGGCATTAAATTTGTGCCATTAAACCTTTTATGACGCTTCATGCACGTCACATCCTCTCTGTTTATAATGAGTGAGTGAGTGTTTGCATATTATATATATCATAATTACACGTATAAACCTCCTTTCTCACGTTTCTCCTGGTATCAGAGTAGCACACATTCGTAACCCGGCAGCCTTTCCTCCTAGCATGCCCTGGGCTCTGATAGCACGGGACCCACGCTAGTTTGACGCGGAAACGAAAACGCTGCTCCAATTAAAATCAGCACATGGGGGCGAGCACACCACCGGATAAATAAGGACGATGAATCAAACAGGCAGTCACCTTCAGCTCAGCGACGACTGCAAAGTCACTCCTCTCCTTCTGCGACGACTTTCCATGTATTTAATTCGTTATTTTTTTATTCCGTTTTTTTTTCCATTCCGAGAGGCTTTTTGGTGAGGGCGAAGCCAAGGTGTGTCCAGGAGCACAATTATCTGCCGAATCGTTCAAACGTTTTCCCGTTCAAGCATTAGCTCTCTGCTCACAGTGAGACATAAATGTTCCTGACAGCAGGCAGTAAACGTTCGTAGGATTTTACACGCATTGTTCTCCGCAGTCCGCTTATCTAGCCAGAAATCCGAGCGAAATTGCGCGGAGGTGTAAATTGAGCATGTCACTTTAAAACCCTCGGCCGCCGAACGCAGATTCTCTCTGTTCAGCTCTTAATCCACTCTCAGGGCTTTCTGTAGCCGCTGTGCTAGAATCACTGTATCTGTGGAGCTGATCAGTGCTAACTGTAGATTTGAGTAGTGAGATTCTGGTCCTGATCCCAAAAAAGGTGCCAATACTTATTCACAAGAAGAGTTGACTTTTTTTTTTTTTTTAAAGAGGGTGTGTATTTACTCTGACTTTACACCTAGTTTTCTGTAGAATCGACTTTTCTTTATTTCGCTCTTTCTCTCCTTCCCTTATTTTGTGCTCTCCCTTTCCTTCACACTTTCCTTCCCTCTCTCTCTCTTACTTCCTCTTCCTTTCCTTTGCTCTCCTATTCTTCCTCTCTATCTTTCTCCCAATCCCAATCTCCTTTTTTCTCCCTCGCTTTCTCTATCCATCTCTCTCTCCTCCTTCCTCTCTCTCTCCTCGTGATCCCTTTACCTATCTCTCTCCCTCTCCCTCTTTCTTTCCATCCCTTTCTCCCATTCCCACTCCCTCACCCATCACTCTCTCCGTTTTTTTCCCTTTCTCTTTTCTTCCCTCTCTTGTCTCCCTACTTATTCTCCCCCTTCTCTGTTTTTTAGTCTTTCCTCTCTCTCTCTCTCTCTCTCTCTCTCTCTCTCTCTCTCTCTCTCTCTCTCTCTCTCTCTCTCTCTCTCTCTCTCTCTCTCTCTCGTTATGCCTCATACATGTCCAGATGTTTCTGATGCAAGTCGTTTTCTTCAGGATTGATCGCTTGTTGTTTTTATCAGTTCTGTTACGGTATATAAGTTAATAGTTCTTATTTAAGAATGTTCACATGTGCATAAGAGCTTGTGTCATTTAAAAAACAAAAAGCGTACTGCAGCTGTAAATAAAAAGTCAAAAACATCTGGCCTGCTGCATGGGGCTTCTTCCACGAGCTGCTGCCCCTCATCCTCCCTCATTTCCCAAATCCAAATATTCATCTAACGGCACACACATTGGAAATAATCAAGAGCGTGTCCTAATGAGAAGCGTTTGATGAGAGCCCACGAGCGCCGTGCGGCTTCTCTGAGCACAAACTCCCCCGAATTTGCACATTGTTTTTTTTGTTCTTATCCCCTCTGTTTTGCATGAATACGGCGGAGTTCATCAGCATGTAGATTGCTGAAGGTAAATTTATGGAAATGAAAGCACAGCATGGTTTTGCTTTATTCATACGAGGCTGGAGTTTGTTAATGTTGCTGAGGCGCACGCATTAACATTTTAAGCGGCGTGAGAAATGAAGTGGAGTGAAGATCTCTGCAAAGAGAACAGAGCCCGAGTCTCTCAGAGACGCCCACCCCCAGAGCCCGAGTCTCTCAGAGACGCCCACCCCCAGAGCCCGAGTCTCTCAGAGACGCCCACCCCCAGAGCCCGAGTCTCTCAGAGACGCCCACCCCCCATAGCCCGAGTCTCTCAGAGACGCCCACCCCCCATAGCCCGAGTCTCTCAGAGACGCCCACCCCTCGAGCCCGAGTCTCTCAGAGACGCCCACCCCCCGTAGCCCGAGTCTCTTAGAGACGCCCACCCCCCGTATCCCGAGTCTCTCAGAGACGCCCACCCCCCCGTATCCCGAGTCTCTCAGAGACGCCCACCCCCAGAGCCCGAGTCTCCCAGAGATGCACCACAGAGCACGAGTCTCCCAGAGACGGACCACGAAACCCTGAATCTCTCAGAGTCGCACCATGGAGCCCGAGTCTCTCAGAGACGCTCTCCTCCCACTCACTCACTCACTCACTCACTTACTCTCTTTTCCTCTCTCCCTCTCTCCCACTTTGCTTCTGTCTTTTGTTCTCTCCCTTCTCTCCTCTCATTATTTTCTTTCCTCTTCTTCTCTCTTCTGCTCTTCCCCTATCCTTCTCTGTTTTCTCCCTCCCTTCTCTCCTTTCCTTCTTCTTGTCTTTCCCTTCACTTACCCCCCACTCTCTCTCTCTGCTTCTTTATCCCCTTACCACTATCTCTCTCATTCTTCCTCTTCCCCTATTCCTTTCTCCCTCCCCTTCTCTCTCTTCCTTCTTCTCTCTCTCTCCCTCTTCCCAACTTTTTCTCCCTAACAGAATGTGATAAAATGCTTATTTGAATGATAAATGAAAAGGGGAAACACACAGTGGTGCTATCGACTGTCTGTAGACTGTAAGCAGCTCGTGTTGTATGTATACCAGTGTATAAATGAATAACCAGCAGTACTATTAGTCTGAAGCGAGTAACTTGCCTGGAATAAAATCAGCAGGAAATATGGCTGAATGTTCTCCTCCAGCTGCCTAATGCTGAAACCAGAGCAGAGGAATCTCAACCTTTTAGACGGCAGGTGGCCCAAATCTGATCTTTATCGTCAAACGTTACTTGATGTAGCAGTGAACAACAACAACACATCAAATCTGACATTTTATATTCCCGATTAGGACCACTTTCATGAGTGGAGCTGAAATCCGATATTTAACGCTAATCCGACTCGTAGTAGTGGGTGTTTTTTTTTTTTTTTTCCTGCATGTCTTATTCCTTTATTTATCTTGCACACATTGGAACGAAATTGGCCTTTTCTCCAGACCTCGGTGCAGCACATAACAGTTCGCAAGACCACACACAGTGCAAATATACACCAGCGTGAGACGCTTCACACACTCTGGAAGGAAAGATGGAAGATAACAGTGGATTTCAGTGATGGAAAAGTGAGGTAATATTTAGGGGATGTTGCTGTACAAGCAGAATTCGAAGCCACGTATACCTGCACTGCAAGCACTCCTTTAAGAAACGCCTGAACACGGCTGTAGAACTCTGCTGCAGTGCTAAAGGACATTTATAAGATGCACAGATAAATAAGATGCAAAAGTGGATGTGACGGAATAGCAGGCGAGATCGCACGCCTTTCAGTTCAGGAGTGTGATCGGGTTCGATTTATGGCAGATGCAGACGCCATTTAAAACCTGAACAGAAATCCCATTTTCTAGAAAATCATCAAAATAAATGGAGCTTATACGGTGAATAATCCCTGCTCAACATATCTTGCATTCCAAACAGAAACAAAATCATTAGTACACAAACTAACTAGTACTCCAACAGTGTAACGCTTCTACAGCAGGAGTCCAGGTTTGTTTTGTTTTCGAGCGCTCCTTCCCCTCGCCTTTCCCTTGCACGCAACGCGCTGACGAAACGCCACGTGCCATGAAACGAACAAACTATATGACCGGATGAAGCATTACAACAGGAGAGCGAAACGCAGCCTTGTGCCATTGTGACAAATGTCAACGCTGCACGAAAGACATGCAATATTTCACTTTAACACACAAACTCGGTTGGCAGAAGGTTCAATTAAAAGAACATATCTGTGATATGAAAACATTTCTTTTCATGAATTTTTAATGTATCCATTTCCATTCTTTTAGTAATGAGTCAATAGTAATTATATGACTTTTGCAAATTAACTTATTAATTCAATATTTATTGATTTTTTTTTTAAATGTTTTAATCAATAAAAATAACGATTAATGTCAACCGCAGTGAATTTCATTGCTGAAATAATAGTAATAAAATTCTATAAATTACTCATAATATATTTATATTCATGTATAATATGTAAATAACAAGAATGAATTGTTCATACTTATCATTTACCACATTTAATTGAATAATTTCAACAATTTGTTAAATTTTTATGTGAATAATAATATTATTAATAATTATTGTCAATATTATTATTCACGTTTTTAAAAAATAATTGAATGCTTATTTAAATATTTATGATTTTCTCATCATTAATCGAATGAAATACATTCATTACTTCAAATGCTTTTCTCAATACTTTTATTACTACTGTTAGTACTGCTACTAATATTATTAAAAAGAATAATAATAGAAATACTATTATTATTAATGATTCTGCTGTAGGGGGGATGGAATATGTTTATGATCAGAGAATCTGGATTATAATTTTGTAGTAAAAGAAAGAAAGAAAGAAATATATATGGTGATGCAATTGAGGATTGGATGAATGGCAAGGTTTTGTTCACATTAGTTTTGCAAATATACATATTGCAAAAGAAATACCGTGTACTGTATTGCCTCTCTTGCGCTCTTTCCTGCCTCGCCTTTCTCTCTCTCTCTCTCTCTCTCTCTCTCTCTCTCTCTCTCTCTCTCTCTCTCTCTCTCTCTCTCTCTGTCTCTGTCTCTGTCTGTCTCTCTGTCTCTCTCTCTCTCTCTCTGTCTCTCTCTGTCTCTCTCTCTCTCTCTCTCTCTCTCTCTCTCTCTCTCTGTTAGCGTACATTGTTGCTACATTATATAAACCTATTGTATTAGTACAGTGTGCTGTGGGTTAAATATAGGGACTAGAGGTATTTGTGGTGTCTGTAGGCTACAGAAGTGAACTGAGATTTCCTTTTATTTTCACCTCGGCTTGTGTTTTACACAAAATCATCATACAGACGAAATGTCAAACCATAACACTGCTTTTACTGATCAAACCACACTGTGTTCCAGCACAACTCTCAGCCTAAACACTGCTCACCAGCTTCCCCAATCAGCTCCAACACAGTCCTTTCTCTTTCTTTCATTCTCTCCCTTTTCTCCTCTTTTCTCCTCTATCTTTCTTTCTTCTTTACTCTCCCTCTTTTCTTTCCCCTTCCCCCCTTTTTTCTTTTAACCTCTTTTCTTCCTTTTTTCCTTATTTCTTTACTCTTTTTTTCCTTTCCTTTCTCTTCTCTTTCTATTTTCCTTCCCTTTCCTTCCTCTTTTTCCATTTTCTATATTTCGTTCTTTTCTTTCCTTTTCCCTTTTTTTTTTGAATGCATTTTGACTTTTTCATTTAATTCAAATTTGCTTAAAACGAAATGATTCTGATTTTGTCCACATTTTATAATTCATAGTGTTTGGTATTCGTATGTTTGCTGTATGTAATGTAACTTATATCACATTGTTACATTTATAAAGTTACTTCGCTAAAATATATCATTATATTTTTTATCATTATATATTATCATATTTTCTTTGCATCTGTTTTTCCCTCGGCTGCTGTTTCTATTTTAACTCGCCTCCTTATTTCTTCCTTCTCTTTTTTTTTCCCCTCCTACAGTTTTTAAGCTGCAGATATTTTGCCTACAGTGTCCACTTTAGTTTTTTGGGGTTTTTTTCCTGTAGTTTTTTTTATATAGTTTCTGAATATAATTATTTTAAAACTTTGAATCAAATTACATGCTACAGTGTTCCGAAACATTGCAGCAGCTGTTTGTCATAGTAAAGTGTACTGACAGCTTTAAGCGAAACTTCTCTCCCGGTGTTCAGCCCCAGTTTCCATATGCAGTTATTTATTCGATGCGATTGAGATAAATTATTGCCATTCTGAGTACAAAAATGTATGATTTTTCCTGTTGGGTTTTTGTAATATATTATACATTTTTGAATTTAGTTTGTAGTTTGGCTTTTTTACTAATACCATCGAACATTTTTGATTTACTAAAATCTTCAAATGGTTGTATCTAAATTATTACATTACTGTTAGGCAAAAATTAATATATAATAAATAAAGTAAAAAAAATTATATATATACATATATATATATATATATATATATATATATACATATATATATATATATATATATATATATATATATATATATATATATATATATATATATATTTATTATTTTTTTTAATAACTTTCTTTGTCTCTTTTCTTTATATATATATATATATATATATATATATATATATATATATATATATATATATATATATATATATATATATATATACATACACACACACACAGTGGTACCCCTCTTACCGAACTTAATCCGTTCCTTAAAACCGGTCGAAATGCGAAAAGGTTGAAGAGCGAATGTACACGCAATATACAATATACACGCACTAAATTGTTATATTGACCACTAAATAACACTTTATTGTTCACAAACCGAAGTATAATTTACAATAGATGCTCTCTTCACGAAGGCTGAGGCGAGACTGGGGAGATCCTTTCCCTCACTTCACGTGGGTCAGGGTAAAAAAAAGGGTCGATAAGCGGGCATTAGGTCGTTTAGCGGGCGCAAATTTCGGCTCGAAAAACTGTTCGCTAAAAACGGAAAGGTCGATGTCCGAAGTCCGATAAGCAGGATACCACTGTGTGTGTGTGTGTGTGTGTGTGTGTGTGTGTGTGTGTGTGTGTGTGTGTGTATATATATATATATATTTTATGGCAGAATATGGTGTTTAAATATTCATATACAATTGGGACAGAGGTATTTAGATTAGATTGTATTAATCTTTTATATACTATATATATATATATATATATATATATATATATATATATATATATATATATATATATATAAATATAAATATATATATAAATATAAATATAAATAAATATATATATATATATATATATATATATATATATATATATATATATATATATATATATAAATATATAACCACACACACACACACACACACACACACACACACACACACACACACACACACACACACTGGATACTTGCGACTTTGTCACTCGCAACCTCGATAGTTTGCTACGTTTCATTTGGAACTGGACTAAGAGAAACTCGTGAAAAAAGTTGGCGAGAAGCCGCGAGTGGCTCGAAGGTTCGGAGTAACATTTAAAAAACGATTTTGTACTAATAAATTACATAAACATTTATTTTTATTATTGTATTATTCACTTGAAGTAGTAAATAAAACATTTATTTCACAATTCTTGTTGAGTTTACACTACAGTACATGTACAATTCCCCTTGAAAAAGTAACCATCAAAGTGAGATCCATGGTGTTATGGTTTACATGAGTTGGAGTGGAAGATCTTTGGTGGCCTGTTATAGAGCTCCAACCCTATTGAACACCTTTGGGATGAATTGGAACGCTGACTGCACTCCAGACTCTTCTCACTTCACCTACATCAGTACCTGAATTTACTAATACCCTTGTAGATGAATGAGCACAAATATCCATAAACCCACTAAAAAATCTAATGAAATCTATCCTCCCAGAAGAGTGGAGGTAAATATAGCAGCAAAAAGGGGATAATTATATAATAAAACGTTAAGACATTATTCCGAATCTTAAAGTCAGGTGTCCACAGACTTTTATCCATATAGTATAGATTACTATGGGATTTTTCACACTCAATCATTTTTTCCATACAAACGTCTTCACGTGCTGCCGGTTTTATTTTATCCGATTTTATCCTCACTTATTTTTTTCTCACAAATTCTCGTTGTGTCTGAATTTGTGCTTCAACTAAAATATGGGACAACTCCCTCTGCATTCCGTTAGATTCTGAAAGAAAAAAGTGCACTTTCAATCGAAGCACTTGCAGTAGAACATAGTAGACCAAACATCAGACAGTGTGTGCAGGTCCTGTTCCTGCGTTCGTCTGCATTAGCAGGTCCTCTATGGTGCGAGAGTCGGGCTGCAGTGCAGTGACTATTTGCGAATGCTAGTGGTCCGGAAGCAGGAGGCCGGTGCAGATGTAATTATGGGATGGATTGTAAGGGAGCAGAAGTCACACAGAAGTCCACTGCTCAGCAGAAACACACTGAGCACCTCACTTGTCTTTCTGTGATCCCTGACCTCTGTGTGTCCGCCCCCACCTCGCGTGCGTGCGCGCGCGCGCGTGTGTGTGTGTGTGTGTGTGTGTGTGTGTGTGTGTGTGTGTGTGTGTGTGTGTGTGTGTGACAAAGTGCTTGCAGCCATATTGCAGACATTATGGTCATAGACTCTCATAGAGTCTGTAAATGACCTCTTTCTGCTTTTTGTTATGTCCTATGGCTTTAATGGCCTTTGTTTTTTTTTTTTGTTTTTTTTTTTTTTTAAATACACACTAGAATTATATTCAGCTTTCAGCCTGGCGATCAGATCATACAGTAAGTAGACTCCAAGAGGGAAAGCTGTCCTTTCATTTTTATGTCTTAATGCATCTTGAGTAGCCACTTGTGAATTCTCCAATCTTATTTTTTGTATTTATTTTTTACTTAAATATTTGTCAAAGGCAAAGTGTTTTTACCTTCACGTGGGTTTCAGATACACGTGTTCTTACTGCAGGACTCGTTTCATTGCTGAATCCCAAATTGGATTCTGACATCGATTTGTACACCGTATTCTGGACCACATAGTGAATATTCAGACATCTGGGATTCAGGTTTGCTGTGTTTAAACAGCTTACAATAAAAAATATTGTACATAGAATTCAGTCAGCAGTATTGCCAGTACGCACTGTCTTGTATAATATTCCTTCCCGCTTGAGATCGTGTGACACTTTAATTGCAAATATGTCACTAATTATCACTACTGGTTCCACAGATTTCACAGCGACGAGTGTGAATACTTGTGCGAAACGATATACATGGAATAATAACAAAATAATGATCTTTCTGACAGTCCTGATGTACCACTTGATAGACAAAAGTTTGTGGACACCTTGATTATAAGATTTGCGTGTGCTTTTAAACCATCCTACCAACATTTAGTCCCCGTTTGCTGTTAGTATAAACTCCAGTCTTCTGGGAAGATGTGGAGATTTGCACACATTCAGCTACTGATGTAAGTGAAGCGAGGAGGAATAGGGTGCAGTCAGCGTTCCCATTCATCCCAAAGGTGTCCCATGCTGAAACGCGTTTGGGTCTTTTAGCTGAACTGAAAGGAGAATTATAACGCTACCACATCCAAAGTTTGCGAAAGAACCACATTGGGGTGTGTGTTAAATCAATAGTTGTGTACATTGCGACGGCCGTGCTGTCATGCGCTTTTGTTTTCCATTTTGATCTCGTTTCTGATTAGTTTAGACGTATTGATTGGTTTTCCTGAGTGTGTTCACCTGTTTCAGGTTTGATTTATACCCTCCGTATTGCCGTGTCCCTTTTGCGAAGCCTTATTGCAGTGTTGCAGTGTTCCTCATGTCTTGTTGGTTCTGACCCTGTTTCTTTTTCTGGAAGTATGGATTTTTCTCCTGTCTGCCCGTTTGGACTTTTCTATGGATCGTAGATACAATTCTTGCTTTTTTTTTTTTTTTTTTTTCCGACTGTGCATGTATGAGCGCACACACAAATGCTGGGCGGGAATATTGAAAAAAAATAATTTGTTGTCGTCATATTGTTCTTGGTGTTTATAGGTGATCTGCTAGGCAACGGATGACAAGTTGGCTTTTTCTTGTAAACTACAATTTGTTCCTGCGATCAGGTTATTTAAGTGAGTTTAAATAAAGGAATTAATGTTTGTTTTTATGCTTATCAACACCTACTGATGAATATATATAGCAGTTTGTGTGTGTGTGTGTGTGTGTGTGTGTGTGTGTGTGTGTGTGTGTGTGTGTGTGTGTGTGTGTGTGTGTGTCTCAACTCTCTTCCGAGCGAATCTATATGCAGTGCTAATGAGAATGAGTTGTTTATGCGAAGTGGTTGAAAGTGTAAATGACTCAATGAAAGCCGGTGTGAAATCACACCACGCCGTTCTTCATGTCACTGCGAAGGCACGCGAGTGCACGCGCATCCAAGCCTGATCCTCTATTCTGACAAAAGTTTGTGGACACCTAATGATAAGATTCTACATGCTTTTGAACATCCCATGGAGTGTGGAGATTTGTGATCATTCCGCTACAAGGGTGTTAGTAGTGATGCAGGTGAGGTGACGAGGCCTGGGGGTGCAGTCAGCATTCACATTCATCCCATTGGTGTGCAATATGGGTGCGGGTTTTTCTGTTTACATTTTCCTTCTTTTTTTCTATGAAAGAATGTCATATGTATGTTTTGAGATTGTGTTAAATGCTGTGGAGGTTTTTATCACTGTTGTTTACATTACAACAGTTTTCTTACCAGCTTCTCTCTTTTTCTTTTCTTGAAGTTACAAGTGCAAATAAATAAACACCTGACTTTTCCAGCTATATGTGATTCTTCTTCAAACTATTACCACAAAACTGAAGGCACACATTTGTACAGAATGTAATGTAGATGATATGAGATTAAATGTTCATTTCCCTTAAATTAGGAGACCCAAACCTGTACCTGTACAATACCCCTGTTCACAAAGATCTGCTGTACATGGGCTGAAGTGGAAGCTCTTGAGTGGCCTGCTATAGAGCTCTGAACTCCATCCCTATTGAATACTTTTGGATGAATTGGAACACTTACTGCACCCCAGGCCTCCTCACCTACATCAGTACCTGAGTTTAAGCACAAATCTTTACAGCCACACTTTTAAATCTAGTGGTACATCTTCCCAGAAGAGTAAAAAAAAAAGTGGGGACCAAATGTAAAATTCAGAAAGCACATTTGATCCTTCTGTTTAAGTGTCCAAAAACTTTTGTCCATCAAATGTACGTATAAGCATTTAATGTGTAAAGGTTCCTCCTGTGTTGGTTCACTCATTGAAATGAAACATTCCGATTCCCTTTTGCTGCCATTAACACGTGTGCGTGTGTGCGTTTTGTTCCGTTTAGAGACAGTGCATCGGCACATGCAGCATTACGAAGTGGAATACTTGCAGTTTGCCTTCCGCTGGATGAATAACCTGCTGATGAGAGAGCTTCCTCTGCGCTGCACCATCCGACTGTGGGACACCTACCAGGTAACACATTACTATTGGTTGATGGAGCATGTAATTGTGAGCCTGTTGGAAAGAGCGGCAGTGGCAGGGGCCGTTTGGTTTCGCGCAGCGCCGCTGATGGTTCAGTCGAATCCGGATTACAATAACAGCTCTTCCACATGCCCTGCATTCACACGTGTGCTGCAATTAGAACACAAACAATGTGAATCATAGATGACAGTTGAGTCCTTGAAGATTTTTTTTTTTCTTCCCTTTTTTATGCTACGTGATACGTTTTACACTGTTGTCTACTGTTTATATTTAGGAAAAAAATGTAATAAATAAATAAATAAATAATAATAATAATAATAATAATAATAATAAAAAAAATTCATTTCATAAATAAAAAAAAAAAGTATCTTTTTTTTTAATTTATGAAATGCATATTTTATTATTATTATTATTTATTTATTTATTTATTTATTACATTTTTTCCTCTTTACACCTTCAGTTAGTTTGTGTGTTGCAACAAAACTTGCACCAGCAAAAAGCCTTGTTTACATTTTAGGATTTTATTAAAATAATACATAATGATGTAATATATGTTAATAGATGATGCTGCATTGTGGTTAAAATATATTATAGATATAGGCAAACAACAAAAAAAAGTAAACTATGGGATTATAAACATTTTATTTACTTATTTTTTTTATGATTATTTCGAGAAAGATGACTCGCATGCATACGTGGGCCATTTAGTAGAGACCTGGAACTTTGCCTTCTTTCGGGGGCACATCAGCGCATGCTACATTTTTACAATAGCGCGCAGATGTTCTCTGTCCTCTCTTTCAGTGGGCTTTTTATATTCCTCCCGACGAACCCTGTACACTCGAGTCTCCTAGTCGCTATCTGTGGTAGCTCGTAGCTTCGCTGTCCTTGGTGCTGATGTTAGGCAGCCGGCTATACAGGGAAATAATTACCATATAGGAGGCAAACTCGTCCCAGAGCTTCGGCCTGCGTAGTATATTTTACTGTTTGAAGGCTGCGCTAGTCGGCTCTTGTGTTTTTATTATCGTACAGAATGAAAGATCTAGCCTGAGGTCAGAACGGTTAATGCACTTAGAGTTGGGATAACCGATGCTCTGTACTAATGTACTATGCAGAATTTCTGCTTCAAAACAAACCACCTATAAAAATAAGAGCGTTCCAAAAGGGGTGCATTTACACGCTTGCTCTGGAATGTGGAAAGTGCTGTATCGACTACGCTCCCTGGGTGGAAGGCATGACATATTCTCCTTCCCCCGTCAATCACGCTGACACTTGGCAGTTGTGGGCGTCTGTGAGAGGATGCATGAGGAAGGATGCAGGCGTGTTATTCCACTCCGGGGTGCAGTATAAGCAGAAGTTGGAAAAGATGCCTCGGAGGAGGCACGTCATGGCCTTTTGTCCTCCACGATTGGTCGAAATAAAAGAAGAGGCCAAGACACCTACTATGACAAGACACTAGACTATACAGATGATAGTAGGAATTCTGGAATGTGTCCTGGAAATCTTTTTATCGAGCGTGTCATGCCCCTGGTGTGATGCACGCCGGATCTCCGCAACATTGTCAAAACGGCAACCTTTAAGCCGGAGCTTCATCTTAAGAGAAGATGAAGATTCATCTCTTCGGGAAGAGGGCGAAGGTGGGATCGTGTTGTTTTGGGTGGAGCGCTGTGAAACGTTTGAGGAGAGCTCGTTGCCAGGGTGTTGCTATCCATGATGAAATCGCAGACGTGAGATCGTCAGAATAGCACCAGTTGTACACAGGACCATGTCTTTTGGCACACTCACTTATGAAGTCCGGTGCTCCCTCTGACTGCATGCAGCCCTGTGCCAATATCCGTTGGCGTGTTATCAAACTAATCTTGAACCTTTTTGATACCGCCTCATGATGGAGAAGTTGGAGACAAATATAAATGTTTAATAATAAACGCATGTTAGATAACTAAACTATTTATTTATTTTAGTTTCCCAGTAAATAGTACTATTTTATCCACACAGAAAATACACCAGAGGTTTTAGTGTGTGTCAAGCAACAGATCAATCTCTCTCTCTCTCTCTCTCTCTCTCTCTCTCTCTCTCTCTCTCTCTCTCTCTCTCTTTCTCTCTCTCTTTCTCTCTCTCTCTCTCTTTCTCTCTCTCTTTCTCTCTCTCTCTCTGTATGAAGAATAGAGGAAAGGGCTCTGAAGGACCATTACTTTATTACGCCATTTTTGAATTAGTTACTCATCGAATAAGCCCTGTGTGTGTGTGTGTGTGTGTGTGTGTGTGTGTGTGTGTGTGTGTTTAAACTTGTTCTGTTAATCTATGCTTTCAGCTCATGTAATTTGTGTATTTTGAGTGACCGACCTCTCAACACCGCCACAAGCACTCCTACTGATTGCCTTGGCGTATTCGTTTTCTGACTGAGTACACAATGAATAAGAAAGTTGCCTCGGAAATAACGCAGATATGCGTGTCAGATGATGTATAGACGTTCTTACAATTACACTTTTTTTTTTTTTACACTTTGAATCTCATTCTAAAGCTCTGTGTTCAGCACAGCCGTAGGGAAAGAGGGCCCGGGGCGCCGTTTCTGATGCGCTCAATATGCAGCCGGTGTCTGAGCGCCTCGTAACGCTGTCATCTTTTATTGTGGTCCATCTGCAGTCTAAAGACTCGAGTCTGAGAGTGACAGGAAGTCCATGCGAGTTAACACCACAGCATTGCTCACGACGGAACGATGGTTCACGCAGCCACATCAGTAAATCCCAACACGGTTTGACAGTATGTGTGTGAAATTTTATTGCCAATCCATGTTTGGTTTAATGCAGTCAACATCTATAGAATTACATTTAATCCACCGGATACACACTATATGGCAAAAGTATTGGGACACCTGCGTTTTCCAGCCATATGTGTTTTTTTAGGACAAAGTCGTCGTAGGCACGCAATTGTATAGAATGTCCATGGATGCAGATTTTCCCTTCACTTGAACTGAAGAGACTCGAACCTGTTCCAGCATTACCGTGCTCATGTCCACAGAGCCAGCACCATGAAGTGCTCCTGTCCACAGAGACAGCACCATTAGGTGCTCCTATCCACAGAGCCAGCACCATGAAGTGCTCCTGTCCACAGAGCCAGCACCATGAAGTGCTCCTGTCCACAGAGCCAGCACCATGAAGTGCTCCTGTCCACAGAGCCAGCACCATGAAGTGCTCCTGTCCACAGAGACAGCACCATTAGGTGCTCCTATCCACAGAGCCAGCACCATGAAGTGCTCCTATCCACAGAGACAGCACCATGAAGTGCTCCTGTCCACAGAGCCAGCACCATGAAGTGCTCCTGTCCACAGAGCCAGCACCATGAAGTGCTCCTGTCCACAGAGACAGCACCATTAGGTGCTCCTATCCACAGAGCCAGCACCATGAAGTGCTCCTGTCCACAGAGACAGCACCATGAAGTGCTCCTGTCCACAGAGCCAGCACCATGAAGTGCTCCTGTCCACAGAGCCAGCACCATGAAGTGCTCCTGTCCAAAGAGCCAGCACCATGAAGATATGGTTTTGAATGGGTTGAAATGGAAGATTGTATGGGGCCTGCTATAGAGCTATTAAAACCTGTTAAACACCTTTTGTGATAAATTAGAACACTGACTGCACCACAAGACTCCTCACCTTACCGATATTAGGACCTCATTTTGGAACATCTCAGAATAGTGGAGGTTATGATAACTAGGGTTGTAAAGGGGCAACAGATGTCTGGAAAATCTCCGGAAACTTTCAATGGGAACTTCATTGTGGAAATTTGGGAAAAGTTGGAAACTTACTGGGAAATTAGGGGAAAGTTATATTGAAACTGTATCATATGCAAACATACATACAAACATTTTGTTTGGTCAAAAGCTGCCTGCATTCAACATGTTACAGATTTTAAATGCCATTTTTTTTTTACTTTGATTTAATTGTTTGTTAATTGGCATGAATACTCTACAAGTGCTACAAAAACTTTTCCATGTAAGTTCCCTGTTATTGACCTGCAAATCTGTACATTCCCAGTTTATTCCTAGTAATTCCTGTTAATATCCATATATTCCCATTAATTCTGATGGAAAGTTTCCGGGTTTAAATTCCTGGAATTTTGCAACCCTAATTATACCAACAAATATGGACTAAAGGTGGAATAGGATATTGTGTCCATAAACTTTTGCCCACATAATGTAAGTAATATGACCATATATTAAAGATTTTAAGATCATGACACTTATGTAATGTTGACTTGCATTAGTGCTCCTACATTTTGTTCTACATGCATTCCAAAATAAATGATACATATGTTGTTTTTTTTTTCCCACTTAAACCTACTTTCAATTTACCACATCTATAGTGTGTGCTTGGTTACCAGGGACAACGGGTTTAATGTGCTCTCCCAGACTGCACACGTTCTCCGCGTGATAGCAATGCTTCTTTTTTTTCTTTTTTCTTTTTATCAAATAAACGAATGCTCGAATATATAAGTGTGTCCATGGAAGGACGGATGCAGACCTGCAGATTTCGATATGATTTAATAAAGTTCGGAGTGCTGCAATAGGAGTACAGACTGAAATATAGCTGTGTCCTGCTGAGATTATGGGCCTAAGATGCGTAATGGAGCATAAATATTGTATAGTGTTTTCAGGCAGGGAAAAACACACTTGCACGGAGGTCGCAGTAATTAACTTTGCAGCCGTGCTGGTGTGAGCAAGGCCTGGCACGTTGTTTCCAATTGGTCCAATTGCATGACAAGGTCTTCTGTATGGTAGAGGGGACAAGCTGATAGATATCTGCTTCTAAACAGAGTGTGAATAAGCAATTGTAAATATAGACATGTACAGTATGCATTATTTTTATTTTTTTTATTTTATTTATTTATTTATTTTTATTTTATTTTTTTACATGTACAGCATTTAGCAGACGGCCTCATCAAGAGTGACTTAGATTTATCTCATATATATTTAACTGAGAACTTAAGGATTAAGGGACTTGCTCAAGGGTCCTGTAGTGGCAGCTTGGTGGTGCTGGGATTTGAACTCAGGACCTTCTGATCAGTCCACTGTCTTCATTACTGAGCTACCACTTCCCATACCACGTATTAGACACTACCTCAGGCATGGTTTTAAAGTAGCATTAGCTATATGAGGAATGAACTAGCTTTCAGTGACATATAATGGTTTTCAGTTCAGTTAGACTTCTAGCACATGGTGGAAACCCATCTGTTGATGTCGAATGTATTAGTATGAGCATGTATTCCTGGCTATATATCACTTTGCAGTATGATCATAATGAATTATTGAATACATTGTTTTTATACTGTAATAAAAATGCAAAGTGAATGCAGAAATACAATGTATAAAATATATCTGCTGTAATGCTTATACACATATATATTCGTACTGAATATATATATACCATAGCGATGTTTGAATGCACTGATAAATAATGCTGCTCCAGAGCAAGACCCACTCCACTGGGGCAGGACATGTACTCTCTTGAGGGCGTTTAATTGGAGGAACAGGAGACTAGTGCAGGACGAGTCACTCCACAAAAAACTAGCACTTTTGATTGGACGGACACGTGAACTCGTCTTCACCTGCAGACAAACAAAAATGCAGAAAAACGCAAGAGCTTCAGGCGTGCTTTCGCTGGCACTCGGTACATTTGCTAGTTGGAGAAAACAAACAAACGTGTTTGCAGCACTAAAAAAAGAACAAATTAGCGTATATGGCAGGAGCATATAAATACAGAGAGCAAATAAACAGCAATAAATATTTTTTTCTCTTTCATGGTGTTGCACACTTCTAGACACACCTGTTACACAGTCCAGATGGCACTAATACTACGACACAGTGATGTAAGCCAGACATGCCGTACTGAATGTAATTACGGCGTAATAATTGTAAAATGGTGCGTTAATTGGATCTAATCTAAATTACAGGATTTTTATTCATCGTTTCTCTTCTAATATTACATTAACGGCATTTGGCGGACGTCCTTATCCAGAACAACTTACAGTTATCACATTCATACAACTGGACAGTTCAGGGTTTTGCTCAGGGGCTCAGCAGTGGCAGCTTAGCAGTGCTGGGATTCGAACTAACAACCTGCTGATCAGAAGTTGAACATCTCAACCAATACGCTTGTTAATATGTTTAATATGTCAGTGTTTACAGGGAATTGATATGTGCTCTATATAATCTATAGCTTATTATGAGCAGATGAAATGTTTGCCGGTTATTTAACATGTATGGGCGGGATCTCAGGTGCTTCTAGGCTTTTTGGTTTCTCAGTAACGAGAAGAATCATTTGTTAATCAATTCATTAATCAATGAAAGTATTCATATTTGCAATAATCACTGTAATTTTTGCCAGTAATCATTTATAGTGAATAATTTGAGAAATACTGGAATGCTGTTGCAGACACTTGCACTATGAGAAGCCGGGCGTGTTAGAAGGACCCTGGAAGAGAGTGATTGTGTGGACAGCCCTGGCTGGAGGCACCATGTATAAACATTGAATAAAACACCACAGAGCATGCTGTTGAAGGAGCATATATACTGTATTGCTTTGCTTTGGTCGGACCAAACATCAACACCGCAGCATGGATTATTTTACTGTACCGGCTTGCACTGTTCTGTTTTATTCCGTGCGCATCTATGCTACCATTAGCCAGGTGTAAATGTAAGCCACCAACAGGTTTGAGGTCTGTTGCTATTTCAGCCACAGCAGGTCCTCCAATAGGACAGGCTTCTTGCAGGGTAGGTGTCAAACAGCTGGCAAATATGAATTACTACATTTGGGAAAAGCGATGTACACACACACACACACACACACACACACACACACACACACACACACACACACACACACACACCAGCCCTCTGGGCTTACAAAAATCTTCCCTGCTAGGCCAAGCAGAAGTCAATAATGGAAGGATATTACTTAATGCGTGTTATTGATTCCCTGATTTTCCCAAGTAAGGGGCAAAAGAAGCAAGAAAGCACAAAGAAATGATGGATTATACACATAAACCTGATTTAGATGCTTAGCCTTCTCTTTTCAGATGACTCAATTGAATTATGCAAGGTCTAGATCGTGCAGCAGGATATAATTGTGTACAGTTCTGAGCTCTTTGAATTGTGTTCCTCAGATCGATTCAGAGAGAACGGACTGACAGTACAAAAGAACAAGGAAAGAACATGCAGTGTGTTTTGAAGGGTAGATGAAAGGGTTAGATATAGCGGCCATTGTCTCAGGACTTTACTCTCGCTAAATTGCGAGGTACAGCGCAGTGAAAGGCTAAACGCTCATAGCTCAATCTCTATAGCAGAACACTCAAGATCTTGCACACCAAACAATGTAAAAAAAAAAAAAAAAGGACATCTTCATGGAGCAGGCTCATGCTCGAACAGGTTTGGGTCTCCTAGCTGAAGTGAAGGGAAAATGTAAAGACATCCTACGCAAATGTGTGTTGTAACAGTTTGAAGAACCACATATGGCTGAAAAGGTCAGGTGTCCCAATACATTTGTCCATTTAGTGTAAATTCTGTTTAGTTCGATTTTATTTATATATCACAAAGTAGATTCACAGAAATCCGGATCTAAATTTAAATTTGAATAGATCCCCCTAATGAGAAAGCCAGAGGTGAGTGTGTCAATAAAAATCTCCCTGGCAGAGGAAGAAAGAAACCTTGAGAGAAACCAGACTCATAAAGAATCCCATCCTCATCAGAGTGACACCCAGCAGAGTGAGGACTAAAGTAAACAAGTCAAGCAGTACTTAGTGTATTAAACAGAACTCGAGTATTAGCATCATTAGACTTTTAGTTTTTTGTATATCGGTAGGAGAATGCTGAGGATGGAGCCACCAGGAAGGAGGAAAAGAGGAAGGCCAAGGAGGAGGTTTATGGATGTGGTGAGGGAAGACATGCAGGTATTTGGTTTGAAAAAGGCAGATGTAGAGGACAGGGGGGTGTGGAGACGAATGATTCGCTGTGGCGACCCCTAATGGGAGAAGCCGAAAGAAGAAGACTTCGTTTTTTTCCGTCACACACTGATGTCATCTGATCAGTACTGGAGACTTCAGTGTGAACTCTTCTTTGCATAAGCCACCTCAAGGGTCTTCAAGAAAGTACATCTCCAGCCATCTTTTGGTGTGATGGAATCAGTAGCCGTGAGAGCTTTTCAGGTGCTGTCTGCCGTCTCTGAGTTTAGACCAGAGAAGTAACAAAGATTATAAGGCACATTCATGAGCTCACAGACACACACGATTGCCTGGTGTCACTCTGATCGACCGAATAGAGTGCATTTCTCCCACCGAGGGAGCCCAGCCTGGTTTGCTTTCTTGGACTCCAGACTGTGTTGAAATTCTAAATTCATTGTCGTTACAGTGGTTGTGTACTTCTCTGGTTCAAGTGTTTAGAACAGGGGTGTCAAACCTAATCACATAAGGGGCCAAAATCTAAAGCACAGTCTAAGTTGAGGGCCAAATTGATTATTGCGATTGAACATTTTTGGCTGAAGCTGCAGTAAACCTCTCCTGCTGCAATTGCAATCTGCCTTCTAATTCTTGGACAATTTGATGAGGGTATATTTAGCATACGAAATGCCAACTCCTTCAGCACCGACTCTGCCTCATAACACAAAATACACCCCTGGTCATAAGTACAGTATGTGATTTTTGAGCATTGCATTCCACATTCAGTCCCAAATGTCTCTTATAATTCCCTTCACTCTTCTGGGAAGATGTTCCACTAGATTTTGGAGTGTGCTTATGAATGTTTGTGTTCATCAGCCACAAGTATATTAAGAAAGGCAGGTACTGATGTAGGTGAGGAGACCTGGGGTGCCGTCAGCGTTCCAATTCATCCCAAAGATGTTCAGTAGGGATGAGATTAGAGCTTTATAGCAGGTCACTCAAGATCTTCCTCTCCAAAGAATGTAAACCAGATCTTCAAGGAGCTCACTTTGTGCACAGGGGCACTGCCATGCTGGAACAGGTTTGGGTTTCCAAGTTCAAGTGAATGCAACATTTTATTACAGCGCATCTAAAGACGTTCTGTACAACTGAGTGCCTCCAGTTTTGTGGTTAAAGTTTGGATAATAACCACATATGGCATATGGGTCTGGTGACCCAATACTTTTGGCAATATCGTGTATATTCGCTTTCTCATATTTTATTAAATTGTCTTCCTTCTGAGTCAACTTTTTCTGCTTGGGCAATTTGGGATTGATTACTGATATTTCTAATCTTTATATATCTCGATATTTTGAATAAATCGGCGGTAAATTAGAAACACTGCACTCTAGCGGTGGGACGTCACGAATTCGAAGTGCATTGCGAGAGATGTAGTTTACGGGCAACTTAACACGTAACGTACACTTTAAAATTAGCATAGAACTTGAGACTTCGAATGGCGAGGCGGGCCGGATCCGGATTCGCATTGAGTTTGACACTTGTGATTTCGAAAATCTTGCATGTCATCTGTTTTTTTTTTTTAAAAAGGTGCCCATGAAACATTTAAAATCAAGGGATCAACTTAGATGGACAAAGTCCTCAAGGTGAGCTGTATGTATGTTTATACATGGTTTGTGTATTTGGATGTAATGGTGTAATCGGCCTTCAATTGGACAGCACTGGAACAGAAGCTTCTGCTGTTTGTACTGAAGCCTATGCTGAAGTAATTCAGTAAACTGTTCGTTTATCCAGTGTAATATTTCCAGAGGTTTTA